>NW_022631037.1:12528526-12696892 GCF_010015895.1 Lontra canadensis | reverse complement strand
CTGCTAGCTGTTCTTTCTCATCCATTCTTCCACTCATCCCTGCTGCTGAGGACAAAGGCCGTTTCCTTTACCTTTTTCTGCCTTCCTCAGACTCCTTATTTCTAAAGGTATATGTAAGAAGAGATATTGCTCATTGGGTGCAGCCAGAAAAGAAGTCCATGTCGCCTGCTGTTCAAGCCGGGTCTAGAATTAATCCCTTGCCTCTTGCTCCCCTTTCACTCCAGCTGGCTAAATCAAGCAATAATCCTAAAAGGGAATTTCAGGCTATTTGTGACATGCCCTGCTCCCTTCCCCCTCCCCTCTGCCCCCGCCACGTGCCACGTTCAGGGAGGAGAGGGCAAAGCCCCTGGATCAGAGTAATCTGTTTCTAACCCACTTCCATGCCCAGGGATTACCTCTGCAGGAGGAAGGAGACAGAAATAACACCTTAGCATTGGAAACGCCCCAGGGGGGCCACCTGGAGGGCTGTAACCATGGGGTTCAGGGCTTGGAAGCCTATCCTCTTGTGCTGGGGCACCCTGGGAAAGGGTCCACAAATCTGAAAAGCAGTGCCTTGAGTAATGTTTGGCAATAATTGGGATCTATAAACGTGTAGAACAAAAGAACACAAAGTGTACAGATTGCAGGCAGGAAGTAAATTGTGGGCAAAAGCAATTCTTTGATTATACATACGACCTCATATCCTTATATGCACACCGACTTATGGCTAAAATCAATCAAACCACAAATAGAGGAGTGTGATAAAGCACAAAGAGTTCTGGGTTGAGAGGCAGGAGACAAGGATGTAGTCCCTTCATTGCTGACATTGACTTCCCCTGTGGCCTCAGGCAAGTCACTTTGTGTCTCGGATCACTAGTTTTGCCCACTATCAAGTAGGCTCTTTCTAGAGCTGTAAAAGCTGAATCCCATGTGATGTGTACTGAGCTCCTATTAATCATACAAAGGCCTGAGTTCATGTATATATCAGCAAGGACTCCCTTTAGAGCCCCTTGTGAACCAAGGGCTCAGAACCCCTCCCTTCCAGCCTGTGTTCTTTTTTCTGCGCCTCACAGACCCTGACAATAGAAACATGTATCTTCCATTCTTCTGGGACGCTCTCCAGGGACTGAATGAGGGCTCTCCTCCCAGCAGTTCCGGGTTGAAACCAGGAAAGCTGTGTGAATGCAGAAAACTTCCACTAGAGGGTATCAAGGCTGCACTGAGACCTCAGGCTGCAGGGAGGCCTAGCGATCCTAACCATTCCAGGATTTTCAAATACCTCCACTCAAAGATTTAGAGATCTCTGCTCATTGTTCCTTACCTGGTCTGCTCCTGCCTGCTCCTTGGAAGGCTTAAGAAGTCTCTACCTTTGGTATCATTTTGATTTGATTTGATGTCAAATCAAAGGCAGCTTGAGGTAGTGGAATCCATGAGGGCTCTGGCAATGGATACAGACCTGGACCCACTACTTTCAAACTCGGTGTACCCATCTGTGAAATGGGGATCATAGACCTGACCTCATCAGGTTGCTGTGAGCCCTGAGTGAACTCATACAGGGAAGGGTGACCGGTATAGACAGTAGGTGACTAACACTGCTCTCATCCTGGAGGAGTTCTAAGAATTGCCACAAACTGGAAAAGGTGCTGAGGAAAGAGAAATGGATTTGTCAGAGCTGAGTACCTCCAAACGAGAAATATCCATTTTGTTTGGAGGCTTAGCAGGTTTCCAGGCGGGTGCTGCTGGGTCCTCCTCAGGCTTAGCCCTCAGTCCTGTTCTAAACTACATCCCCCCATCCCCCATGTCACCCAGCCACGGTACCCTTTTTGGCTTCACCTCTGAGACAAAAGTCTCTTGCACTCTGCCCTGTGTTTTGATTTTGTTTTAAAGATTTTATTTATTTACTTGACAGACAAAGATCACAAGTAGGCAGAGAGAGGAGGGGAAGCAGGCTCCCTGCTGAGCAGAGAGCCCTATGCGGGGCTCAATCCCAGGAAGCTGGGATCATGACCTGAGCCAAAGGCAGGGGCTTTAACCCACTGAGCCACCCAGGTGCCCCATGCCCTGTGTTTTCTGAAGTATCCCTTCTCCACCTGGTTCTCTTCTTCCCTTGTCCTCTCTTTTCTCCCATAGTCCCTTGTAGGGTGGAACGTGCCATCTGTTTCTGGGTCAGAGCCGAAGTCTGGGAAAGAGGGAGGGAAGAGGCCTGTCAGGGCTTGCGTGTCAGGAGACACGTTACAGCTGCAGGGCAAACCAGGGTGAAACCACAAGCCAGAGGCTTCAGGGCAGGCAGCCGGAGGCCCGCCCCTCAGCAACTCTCTCATCTGTCTCACCCAGAGCTTTCCTGGCAGGAGTGGGAGAGGTTGGTATCGAGTCCTTGAGCCCTGACTCATTCCCTGACCTAGCTGGGTGTTACCCAGTTATCTCCAAATCTCTCACCAGAAGCCTTCCTTAGCAAGAGCACCGTGTCATCCCAGAAGGCAGAAGAGACAGAAGAGGAAAGCAGACCACCTACCTCCTTCATCCCGGTCTGGGGACCCGCCAAACAAAGAAGAGGTTTTGGGTCCTCGTGGCTTTATGTTGTAGCACCCAGGAGGCTACACTGGTTACAAAATGAATCAAATCATCGTATATTGCTATACGAAGTGGTTGGCTATTTTCCAGATTGTTTTTCTAGAAACAATCATGCTTCGCTTTCTCAAGAAAGAAGAAAAGTGTTCTTTGATTTTATTCGGACAGCGACAGGGGCTGGGGAGAAGGGGCCTGGAACGCTGAGGCAGGGAGTGACTGGTCATTATCTACATAGTGAGTCAGGGGCCCATCTAGGGACTGAAGTCAGGTTGCCTACCTCACCCCAAATTCCATTCTCTTTCCCTCGGCCTAGTTACCGATGGCCTATGGCAATGTTCTGGGCTTTCTGGACTTTATGGGAGTTCTTATGACCCCCAAATTCACGAGGGTTCAATAGGAAATCGATTATAATGTGCTTCTGGGCTTCATACGTGTCCCTTTCAATATCTGTCCCGTGGAAATGTGAGCTAGATTTGTTGTTTCCTCCACAGATTGTTGGAAACACTTTTAGTTATCTAAGATTCGAAGAAGACCAACGCAGTTGTCTGTGTGAGGTTACATCTCAAGACCGAAGATTCCATTTTTAAATCTTTTTTTTTTTTGGTATTCAGATCCTAATATCCTTGTGAATCACTGTGCCAGTGGATGTTGGACATTATTTTCTTACCCTCCCCTTTAGTCAAAGATCCCAATCTCTCCCTAACTAGGGTCATGCTTCCTAAAGACATTAGCTGGTTTCCAAGAAAGCAGATTTTAGCTCTATCCCTTGGCAGAGAGAATGGAGTCATTGCATACAGGCCAGAACATTCTGCCAGAGCTCCCCATCTGGAAGAAAAGAGAAAAAGAGTTTCAGAGTTTCCATAAGGGCTGCCTACAGGGAGGAAGGGAGAGTGCGCCATAGGGAGGGAAGAAGAAAGCTACAGGGTTATAACCCCAAGCTCCATAGTCTCAATATCAGATCTTCAAGCCTAAAATCCTGGCCCAGCAGAACCACACCTACCCCCTCTTCCTCACCCTTAGCCAGGATTTATTTTCCTTCCCATTCCTGTATCTTTCATGTGTGGTTATCTGTCCTGGCTGTCCCACCTCAGAATTTTCCCTTTATTCTTTGTTCTTGATGCACCTCCCCCCTCCAATTTTGTGCTCTCCCGTATGGATGACTCAGAATGCAATGTGGCCAGGGTGCTCAGGAATCTGGTGCACTGTCCCTATACTGTGGGGACTAGCTAGAGAGGTTGGAGACTCAGGCTGGATCACGGAGCATCTCCCACAAAAATACAGAAATTCTGCATATCCCCAATAGACTGTCACCCGGCTCCACCTCGGCTCTCTCAGTGACAGGGAACCCAGAATTGGGCAAGGCAGTTAATTCTCCTCTCGATCATCTGATTGTGACAAATGCCTTTCTATATTGATGTTATATTTGCTCCCCCTTTTCACCCAACGACTCTCATGGGCTCTCTGCTACATTAGAAAATGAGGCTACATCCTCTTCTACTTAGGTTGATTCACATGAAATTGCCATTTTTATAGATTAAAATGGTTGAACATTGTCAATTTCCTATTGTTAGCCTTATACTTGACAAAGTAAGCTTTTTGAGGACAGCTTTTTTTTTTTTTTAAGATTTTATTTATTTATTTGACAGAGAGAGACACAGTGAGAGAGGGAACACAAGCAGGGGGAGTGGTGGAGGGAGAAGTAGGCTTTTCACAGAGCAGGGAGCCTGATGCGGGGCTTGATCCCAGAACCCTGGGATCATAACCAGAGCCAAAGGCAGACAACGACTGAGCCACACAGGCACCCCAGGGACAGGTATTATTTTTCCACATATCTAATATCTCTGAACTCCACTAATTCTTCCTCCCCTGGTAAAGTTACCGGATTCTTCTCCAATCTGTTCTCTAAGTGGGCATACACTAGTTCATTGATGTCTTTTTCCATATGGGGCACCCAGAACCGTGCAATTTAATACACAATAAGACGGTTACCTGTCTTGATAGGACACTGTGTTTTTTTCATGAAACTGTGACTACCTTGGGTTTGGTGAGTCCTAAACCTTTTTCACATAAAATGCTGTCAAGCCAGTACCACTACTTCCTGTACTATTGATTTTGTTTTTTTTTAAAACCTAAATGTAGGTCTTCACTTGATCCCTGTCAAATTTCATCTTGTCAATGTTGGCTCTTTGCTCCAGTCTGTCAAGATGATTTTAAATCTCACTGCTATCATCCATCCTATTAATTATCTTTCCCAGCTAGATCATCATGCAAGTTATTGATTTTTTAAAATGTTTAATAGGACAGAGAGGGCTCTTTTTGTTGATATCAATCTTTTAATCAATATCCTTTGAGTTCAGTATCCTTTGAAAGGCTAGTTAAAAATCTACATAACTGATTATCTACCCACAACTCCCTTGTCTCATTTGCTTAGCCCCATCTTCCTGCTCCTTTACTAGCTTTATCTGATCTTCCCCTGGCCCATTAAGCCCACCAAACCCACCGAGGCACCACACAACTACGAATTTCTATATGGATAGTCACAAGCACTAGCTGTTTTTTAAAGGAATCCTCAAAGACCTTCCCTCTTGCTAATCCCCCAACTGCTGTCATGGGGCTTGTTCCTCCATGCAACTCTTAAGGCTTTGTGATTCCTAATCTTCATCACCCCCATCAGCCCCTCCAAACATGATCGAGCCCAACTCGGGGCTCAATCCCCACCAGGAGATCAAGACCTGAGCTGAAACCAAGAGTTGGACACTTAACTGACTGAGCTAGCCCAGCTGAACATTTTTAAGGCTCTTAACACACATTGCCCAACCGACCTCCAGAAATGTACTGATTTCTGTATATTCCTCTAGAAATGTATATTCCTCTAGGAATATAGATAGTCTAGAATATAGACTCTAGTAAATGTATATTTCTCAAGAATATAGACTCTAGTTTGGACTTTGGCTTCTCTCATTGGCTTCTGGGTCCTTCCCCTCTGCCTACAATAGAACTGTCTTTTTTAGCTTGGGTATTATTCCGTGAATAGTATTATAACCTTGCCTTGACCTTTGTAGTGACTACATAATATTCCATTTCGTAGATACACTATGTTGATAGGCCCTTAGGTGGTTCTCAAGCTTTTGGTATCACAAACAAAGAGGCCATGAATCTGTTTGCAAGTGCTAAGGTCTATCCTTTGACCCTTTGACCTTTGACCCTTTTGAAGGGTCAAAAGAAATGTACATTTTAATTTAGATAGTACCAAATTGCTCTCCAAGGAGTTGTACCATTTTACTTTCATGGTGGTTTAGATCCCAGCAACATCAGGAATTTCGAATTAAATATGCCCATTCTTAAAAGATGTCTTGGTATTAGTGAAAATTTGAAGTTGCTTTTAATTTTCCCCTTCTCTCTCATTTCTCCTCTTTACGCTCTCCTGTGATTGCTCCCCTACCCTGAAATCCAAATTCTTCTCAATCATTTGTGCAAAGTAATTCTTCTATCTCCAGACCCCACTACTTAACTCTGCCCCAGCCCTGTATTTGCACACGCAAACCTCAACAGGGTAAACTTGTTACCATCCAAAGCCATCCTCCCTAGGCATAACAATATCGGGCACTAACATGTTAAACTATTTAATCCTTTCAACAACTGTATGATGCAGGTGTTATTATGATCCCTACTTCATGGGTGAGAAAATTGAGGTATAGAGAAGTTAAGTAGCTTTTCTAAGGTCACACCGTTTAAAAAGTGCAAAAACTGTTCGAACCTAGATGGTAGACCTCTGGAGATCATGCTCTTAACCCCTGCATACATATAGATACGCTCTTGGGAGATTAGTCCTATTTAGGTCCTCATCAAATTCTAACCTTTCTTAGCAATGCCCGTGATACAATTCAGGCTCTGGTATTTACCCTGATCCCTATCTAGCTCACAGCCTGTTCTATTAGCAGCTGTGCCCTGGAAAAAACAAGTTTCGGGACTGCTTGACTTCGCCTGCAGCAGAGGAAAAAGTATGGGGTGGGATCGCAGGCAGAAGGGGACACCAGTCAAGACCTTTCCCTTTGCAGAGGTGTGGCTGACCCCGTTAGGGTCTCTGGGTGGGTCTCCCCAGACAGGAAGGGAGCAGTTGGCTTAGTGAGTCTCATTTTCCCTGGAACTCGGCACACTGGGAAATTCAGGAAATGCCTAAGGCCAATTTAAGCAAGTTCCATCCAACAATCCTTCATTGAGTCCCAACAATGGGCCAGGCACCATGGTGTGTTTGGGTACAACATAAATGAGTCACATGCTTTGGAGGTGAAGATAAGCTTCCATTGCCAGTTACTTCCGTGTGAGAAGTACCTCAGTACTAAGGACCTGAGTGTATTGTCTAGAGTGAGAGAGGACAAGAAGTGAAAGGGAAAGTATGGACAAGGCGCTTGTCCCTGGGAGTTTTGATTTTAAGAAAACAATCCTAGATGAGGAAAAGAAATACGAACTCGGTCTCAATAAGGATTTCTGACAGGAGGGAAGCACCTCCATGAGTACTGAGTTCTTCAAACGCAGGTGAGGTCAAATACCTTGCCAGTTTATCTGGAATGGTGTGGGGTGGGTGGCGGTGGGGGGAGGGCGGGGGAATGAAGGCATGAGGGCAAGGGGCAATGGGGGGGGAAAGTTCCAAGGTCCATAATAACGTGGGGGAGGGGTTATATGAAATGTGAATTCCTGCTTTTTCTTGGCAGTTTTTCTGGAAATTGTGATGACAGCTAGTGGAACAATTACCAAAATCGCCAGTGACTATGGCCATTTCTCTGCGTCCAGGTGGCTGGCTGTCACCTGAGCCATTCCCGATGGCAGGCTGCTACAGATTCTTTATAAATTTTCTCCTGCTTATTTAGTAAAGTGAGGGTATTATTGACCTTTTTTTTTAAGAGGTAAAAGGTGGGAAGGAGGAGAGAGGTTCATTTTCCAAGAGCAATGAATAATCCAAGTCACATCCTCTACACGAGTCAGGTGGCTTCTGGGAGGAGGATGAAAAGCTCGGGAATGAGAGACTCAGCCAGCAGAGAGACCCAGTTTCTGGTTTCACCAACCGACTGAATGCTTTGGAAATTCAAAACTGATCTGCACATCCAGTTTCTCTTTGGCGCTGTGGGAATAATAAATTCTTGTCTCTCAGTGATATTGTGAACAAAGGAAAGAAAGGAACGACAGATAAACATTTAAAGGCCTCAGGAAGTAGTACTCTGCAGAGAGATATTTTATTGTTTTTAATAATTTCTCAGATTGTTTCGGAAAAGTAAAATGTCCGTGGCTTATAGGCTATTTTTTAAATGGATGCTGAGTGTTGCTAAGGGGCCTCTCTTGAGCAACTTCCTCCTCTTAATTGGAACAGAAATTCTGGACCTTGACAGATACATAGCAGGGCCAAAATAGAACTGAGCTGTTCTACAACTTCTGGTTCTCAACAGACTCCACTTAAGTGGCTGGTTCCGTCTGCAAAGTTAAATCGTTATAACAAGGGCCAGTTCTAAGGAAGAGGATGCTTATGAAGATATGGATAACATAGAAAAGGCAAGGAAAAAATCCACTGATGAACTGCAAGTGGTCATAAAACCTGGAAACCGGCAAATATACATAATAAAAGGCTTATAGATATCGCAATCCATGCTATGTTCAATAACATTACATCATATGGTCAATGTCCCTCGTTAGGAACGCTTCGTTCAATGCGATGGGTGGGTCCACAGGGCTTGCAGGACTAATTGAGGTTCTATCAGTGCTTGAAATGAGTCTGTGATGCCTTGTCTTGTGTAACTGACCTTTGATTTTCATTTTCACGGAATAACCTACAAACCCCAGAAGAAGCAATCAAGGAGATTTGATCTGTTAAAAGTAAGCCAGGCTTTATGGCTATCTTGCAGCTGCCACAGAGAAGAACATAGAGAACAGTAAAGAACAGTAAAGCAAGGAAAATGGTAAAGAGTCTAGAGAATGATAGAGGGTAAAAGTAGAAACACAGAATGTGACCATGGAAACAAAACTGGGGTGGGGAGGGGCGGATATCCCAACCCAGGGAACAGAGAGACAAAGAGAGAGAGAAACATCCTCTGGAAAATAAGGCAGCATATCAAGGGGAAAGGAAAGGACAGTGAGAAGGACAGAAAGGCAGGTCAGAAAGGAAAAAGAATTCCTTTTTTTTTTCTTTTTTTGGTAGTAATTTAGGATTTACTTTTGTAAAAGCAAGTTGACAAATATTAAAATGTTATACCTACCTTTTGAACATCATAATATAAATATAAAACACAAAACATCCAATGTTAAACACTGATCTCCCATGCCTGACTTGGATTTAGATATTGAGTATACGATATTTTGCAGAAAGAAACTTTGAAAATTTTCTCAATGCTTGCAATATGTATTACTATTAAGGAGAATTTCCTAGACCTCACAAACTGTTAGATGCAGCCCTCATTAGCCAAAGCTGGTAGATGGGAGCATACTAACTTTTTCTACAGAAAATTAATAGAAAAATGTAATTTAAGACCTAGAAAGAACTTGGGGTACCTGACTGGCTTAGTTGCTGGAGTGTGCAACTCTTGATCTCAGGGTTGTGAGTTCGAGCCCCACGTTGGGGACGACTTAAAAATAAAATCTTGAAAGGGGCGCCTGGGTGGCTCAGTGGGTTAAAGCCTCTGCCTTCGGCTCAGGTCATGATCCCAGGGTCCTGGGATTGAGCCCTCTACTTTTGGCTCAGGTCATGATCCCAGGGTCCTGGGATCAAGCCCCGTATTGGGCTCTCTGCTCAGCAGGGAGCCTGCATCCTCCTTCTCTCTCTCTGCCTACCTCTCTGCCTACTTATGATCTCTGTCAAATAAATAAATATTTTTTTTAAATCTTGAAAAAAGAGAGAAAAAGAAAGAACTTTAAGATTTTGTTTTATGGGGCGCCTGGGTGGCTCAGTGGGTTAAGCCGCTGCCTTCAGCTCAGGTCATGATCTCAGAGTCCTGGGATCGAGCCCCGCATCGGGCTCTCTGCTCAGCAGGGAGCCTGCTTCCTCCTCTCTCTGCCTGCCTCTCTGCCTGCTTGTGATCTCTCTGTCAAATAAATAAATAAAATCTTAAAAAAAAAAAGATTTTGTTTTATTTGTTTATTTGAGGGAGAGAGAGAGAGACTGAGAGAGACCACAAGCAGGGCAGACGAAGAGGGACAAGTAGACTCCCAGCTGAACAGGGAGCCCGACATGGAGCTTGATCCCAGGACTCTCGGATCATGACCAGAGCCAAAGACAGATGCCCAACCAACTAAGCCACCCAAGGGCCCCTAGAAAGAACTTTAAAGATGATCCAGTCCAACACTTAATTTTACGATTGAAGAAACTAAGGCTTTGAGAGGTTGTAGAGACAGATAAAGAATTTGGGTGGCACTGCTGGAAAACCGGAAGATTCTGATGGCCATCAAGAGAAAATAAGTTCTGTTCATAAGTTTTTAATACTTAACCCACTGAGCCACCCAGGCATCCAGTTTTTAATATTCAAATGGAACAGGTGATAAAAACTCGTCTGCTCTTCTGGGGCCAAGTTATGCACCATGTGTTAGGGAAGAGTGAGATGGGAATCCGAGCTCTAGTCTTTTCTTGTGCCAGCCATTCTTTGGGTTGAATTCTATCAGCCCTGGAGTTTACAGAAAAAGATCACGAAAAGTGGAGGAGAAAAGAGTGCCGGTTCAAAGTCAAGCAAACTTGGGTTCTTGCCCTGGTTCTGCCAGTCACCAGCCGCTGAGATCCCAGGCAAGTTAATCCACGCACTTCTCAGTTTTCAAAAATGAGAATAGTAACATCTGCTTCATGTGATACTTGGGGGTGGAAGTGACAGAATAGAGTATGAGGTGCACAACAATTCCCCAAAGCAATAAAAATGGCCAATAGGAAAAAAAAATTCTTCCTCAAGTGCACTTCAAAGAAATGCAAAATAAAGAGCGAGGAGGTACCATTTTCATCTACCAAATTGGCACAGATGAAAAGAAAACAGAGCTAATAACACTCTGGGGGTGTGGAAGCAGATACTCTCATATAACACTGGAAGGGGTATAAATCAGTACATTTCTGGAGGTCGGTTGGGCTATGTGTATTAAGAGCCTTAAAAATGTTCAGCTGGGCTGGCTCCATTGGTTAAGTGTCCAATTCTTGGTTTCAGCTCAGGTCTTGATCTCCTGGTGGGGATCAAGCCCCGAGTTGGGCTCTACGCTCAGCATGGAGTCTGCTTGCGATTCTTCCCCTCTCCCTTTGTCCCCCCACCCCCACTCTCTCACTCTCTCAAATAAATAAATAAAATATTTTTTAAAATATTCACACTCTGGGGGGCACCTGGCTGACTTGTTCAAAACAGTATGTGACTCTTGATCTCGGGGTCAGGAGTCAAGCCCCACTTCGAGTGTAGAGATTACTACAAAAAATAGATGAACATAAAATAAAATAAAAATAGATGAAATCCTTTAAAAAATGGTCGTGCTCTTTGATTTAGGGTTTTACTCTAGGCATTTAGTCTAAGCAAACAATCACGTGTTGTGGGAGTTATAGCTATCTATAAGTTTGCTCATATGGGTGCTTTATATGTAAGGAAAAAAATACAGTAAGGATGAGTTTTCACAACTTTCCTCTATCCCACATGGCAAGAAGAATGTTTTGCTGCTAGATGAGTAAAATGAGGGTCCTGGGGAAAATTAGATACAGCTTTAATTTAATTGACATTTGAGAAGGTAGATATTCACAGAAACATGACAGGAATCCTCTCTGAACATTTTGGGGGTGGGGAGGAAGAGATGATGGGAAAAGGAAGGAAGGGAAGGGGGAAGCAGGAGAAAAGGGGCTGGTTGAGAGAAGTTTCAAACCATCAACCTCTGCATAAGGTATTAAGAGAAAGAAGGATTTTGAGAAGTGCTATGTCTTATTAACACAATCTGGTTTCATTTTGTCTTTTCTTTTTTTTAAAGATTTACTTATTTTTGGGACAGCTGGGTGGCTCAGTTGGTTAAGCATCAATTCCTGGTTTCAGCTCAGGTAATGGTGTCAGGGTTGTGAGACTGAGCCTTTCAATCTCTAGCCCTAGTTATAATAGCCCCAAATTGGAAATAACCCAATGTCTATCAATAAGAGAAGGGATAAATATATTATAGTCCTATAATGCTACTCAGAAATATAAAGGAATGAACCACTGATACATACAACACATGTAGGCACCACGTTCTGCATGGAGTCTGCTTGGGATTCTTTCCCTCTTCCTCTCCCTCCCTCCAACTTGTGCCCTCTCTCTCTCTCAAATAAATAAATAAAATCCTTAAGAAAAAGGATTTTATTTTGAAGTAATCTCTACGTCCAATGTGGGGCTCAAACTCTAAAAGCCCAAGATTAAGAGTCATGAGTTTTACCAATTGAGCTAACCAGGTGCCTCTCCTTTTTGTTTTCTTATTGCTCATCTAAAATTTCTGAATTCACTATGCTGATCAAGTAATTTTATATGCAGAAACTCCCTCACCGTAAACTTTGCTTTTGAAAGTGAGTAGCACAAGAACTACCCGGCTTCTAGAAAAAAATACAGAAAAATATCTTTGCAATCTTGAGAGAGGCAAAGATTTCTTGGCAGAATACTGAAAACAGTAACCATAAAAGAAAAAACTAAAAAATTGGACTTCATAAAAATTAAAAATGTCTCTTCATCAAAAGATACCTCATGTTCTTAAATGAGTAGACGGGATGCCTGGGTGGCTCAGTTGGTTGAGCATCTGCATTCAGTTCAGGTCATGATCTCCAGGTCCTGGGATGGAGCCCCATGTTGGCTCCCTGCTCAGTGGGGAGTCTGCTTCTCCCTCTGTTCCTCCCCACCCCGCTTGTGCTCTCTTTCTCACTCTCTCTCTTTCAAATAAATAAATAAAATCTTAAGAAAAAGAAGAAATGAGTAGACAAGTGAGAGACTGGGAAAAAATATTCATAGTGTATATACTTGACCAAGGATTCATACCCAGATAATATAAGGAATGCTTATAAATCAACAACAAAATATGAACTACCGAATTAAAAAATGGGCAAAACACGTAAGTAAACACCTCTCAAAAAAAAAGAAATATAGGGGTGCCTGGGTGGCTCAGTGGGTTAAAGCCTCTGCGTTTGGCTCAGGTCATGATATCTAGGTCCTGGGATGGAGCCCCCATGTTGGCTCCTTGCTCAGCGGGGAGCCTACTTCGCACCCCCCACCCCGCCTTCTACCTGCCCTCTGTCTGTTAAATAAATAAATAAAATCTTAAAAAAAAGAAAAGAAACATAAATGGCCAATTAGCCATGAAGGGGTGCTTGTGGTAAACACTACGATATATCACCCAGATTTTCCTTGGGGATTAAACAATTTATTCCTCAGCTGTTAAAAAGGCTGCCAACAGACAGCCATTGACTACCAGTCCATCTCAATGCTTGATTGCCTTAGTTGAAGAGTCCTGATCTGCCTAAGGTCACTCCTTTACATGGTGGCGTGCATAGAGTGACTAATCATCCCGGCCCTTGCTCAAACTCAAAATATTTTTAAAGGGTCATCCCAGTTTCAGTGCTTCTATAGGGTTAGCTGAAGCCTCGGAGACTACATCAGAGCTCAGCTTTTCCTCTGTCCAATCATACTTTTTTCTTCCATGTCACAGGGGTTGAGCCCAAGTACACTCCAGAAAAAAACCTCCTGCTAACTAATCTCCCTCTCAGAGTCTGCTTCCAAGGTAACCCAACCTATGACAATGCTCAACACAGTAATCATCAGGAAAATGCAAATGAAAACCATAAGGAGATGCCATTTCACATCAGCCCAAAGGGCTTTGAAGAAAGACTGATGACACCAAATGCTGGTGAAGATGTGGAAAAACTGGAGCTCTCATACACTGGTGGTGAGGGTACAAAATTGTACCCTCATGTTGGAGAATTGTTTGGCAGCTTCTAAGAAGGTCAAATACACATCTAACCTATGACCCGGCAATTCCATCCTTAACCATCCTTACCCAAGAGAAATGAAGATATATAACCAAAAAATTGTACAAGAATGCTCATAGCTAGCCCTAGTTATAATAACCCCAAATTGGAAATAACCCAACGTCTATCAATAAGAGAAGGGATAAATATATTATAGTTCTATAATGCTACTCAGAAATATAAAGGAATGAACCATTGATATAACACATGTAGATCAAAAACATTAGGTTGTATAAAAGAAGCCAGAAGTGTGTGTATGCGTGCACACACACACACCCCAAACACATACTGACTGGTTCCATTGATACGAAGTACAACAATAGGCAAAACAAATCTGTGGTGACAGAAACCAGGAAGTAGTTGCTTGGGTGAACTGGGGACAGAGATGGGGATTGACCGAAAAGGGCCATGAGGAAACTTTCTAGGGTGATGAAAAGATTCTGTGCCTTATTTTGAGTGGTGGTTACATAGAGGTTACAATTGTCAGTAGGCACTGACCTGCAAGTTTAGAATTATTTACCCATTTTATTGTATGTAAATTTTACTTCAGTAAAAGCTTTTATACACTGAGAGGAGCGTGCGCACACACACACACACACACAATCAATAAATGTTTAATAAGCAAGTAGAGATGATTTTTCTAAAGACCCAAATTATTATTAATTACAGAAAAGATTTCCTTCTGCTAGGTTATGGTACAATGTGAGAGTCTCTTGGGATACTCCTTGATTAAAATCTTGTGAATATTTATTCTTCACAGTGGGTTTTTTTCCCTCCACCATTAAAATGGTTAAGCTTTGATAACTACAGGAGTGGCAGAATTGGGTCTATAATGTCTGCCTGCATCATTTGCAGGTGAGTGGAAACACTAAAAGTGTATCAAGATAGTAACAGTGGTGAGAGAAAGAAGTCAGAAACCATCACCGGTTTCCCAGGCTTGTAGATCAGCATTTGGCTGCCATTCTACACAGTCCTGCCAACACCACTCTCAAAGCAATTTCTCTTACAAAATATGGCACAATCCCCACCCTATTTTGAACATGGGTATTTAATCTCAGAAAAAGTATTTAAAGTATTTGAAATGTTTGAAGAGGCAAGCTGATTTTTGATGGAGTTCGTTGGTATGAACCTATCCTGTTTTCCACGAAGGTTAATACCTCAGGGTACACGGAAATTAGAAGGGAGAGAGAGAATCCGTTTGGGGGTTTCAGAGCCTAAAAAACAAAACAAAACAAAAAAAACCCAAAACACTAAACATGACAGAATGCCAATCAACTCTCAAGAAAAAAAGATTTTTGCAAACACACAGAGCTATTTTAAAATTCCCTTTTATAAAATCAAACAGTTCAAAAGCCTTTGGTGGCCATCTTTAAAATCTGAAAGTAGACTACTTGGTGGATTTGCCAGATTTAGCAAATAAAAATACAGGATGTTCAATTAAATTTGACTTTCAGATGAAACAATGAATAGCGTTCAGTATAAGCATTCCCTCCAAATATTGTATATTTTTAGTATGAGCATGTCTCACGAAATATCTGAGACAGATTTATACTAAAAAAAACTATGTATTATCTGAAAATCAAATTTAACTAGGCATCCTATATTTTCTCTGGCAGCCCTAGCCCTCGGGAACGCTACTGCTCTGCAGAACAAGATACCCAACCTGGCTGGGGCTAATGTGTCTTCAGGGTTCCTACATGGAATTCCAAGGTTAGTAGTTGTGGGAAAAGGAGAACTGAATCTTTCTTGTGCTCCTGGATCTCTACTCTCTCTGTCCCACTGAAAAATACTGCTAAAAGCATTTAAACGTCTTTCCAATTATTTAAAGCCGTAATGAACTAGTTGTACTAAATACAGCCTGTATTTGCTATTGGGGCTGTACGGTTTGTTTGCGTAGGGGCTGAGAGCCTAGGATTAACCCTATGGATGTGCAAAACCAGAGAACTCATTTGCTAGGTTCGCTTTTCCGAGTGAGCAATGAACAGACCTGACTTTGTAAAGCGATTTGAAGACTTCAAAATTGCTGCATGAAAATATCTTTTTCTAAGGAAGTTATTCCTCCACTCCTTTCACACTGTTTTGGTTTATAAGACTAGTTCTGTGTCTGAGAGTTCTCATATATTATGCTTCCAAGGTGGAAGCCTGCTTCTGATGGAGGCTGGAGTACTAGTACTCCAGAGGTGGGGTGAAAACAGCAACATTGCTGAGTCTGTTTTAAACACTTGGGGCGCCTAGGTGGCTCAGTGGGTTAAAGCCTCTGCTTTCGGCTCAGGTCATGATCGATCCCAGGGTCCTTGGATCGAGCCCCACATCTGGCTGTCTGCTCAGCAGGGAGCCTGCTTCCTCCTCTCTCTTCTGCCTACTTGTGATCTGTCTGTCAAATAAATAAATTTAAAAAAAAATCTTTAAACACTTATGGAGGGATGCTTAGGTGGCTCAGTCGGTTAAGTGGCCGCCTCCAGCTCAAGTCATGATCCCAAGGTCCTGGGATGGAGTTCTGCTGCATTAGGCTCCCTGCTCCTCAGGGAGGCTTCTTCTCCCTCTCCCACTCCCCCTGCTTGTGTTCCCTCTCTTGCTGTGTGTCTTTCAAATAAAGAAATAAAATCTTGAAAAAAACATTGAAAATCCTCATCTTAATTAATTAATTAATTAATTAAAATAAATGCTCATGGAGAAAGCATTCTTTTCAGCCTCAGCTTATGCTTGACAGCACAGGATTCTGTTACCGTCATTTGAGCTACCTCGTTATTCTAGCAATCAGATCTTTCTGTCTCCTTCCTGTCACCCGGCCTTGACACCAGCTCTCAAGTGCCCTCTTCTCCTTGACTCCCAGACACACAATTCTTTCTTTTTCTTTAAACTCCAATGCCAGAATATTGGAATTTCTAGGACAGTTACATGGCTATAACAACAGTAGAGAATATGTGAAATCAGGACAGTCCTGTAAAATCTAGGACCTGTGATCTCCCTAATATTTCAACACTTGTCCTCTGACAGTTACCCATGATGACAAGGATATTTGGCAAGGAGACAGGACCGACAGTCAGAAATGCTTCTTGTTGTGGCTTTAAAATCACGGTTTTGCAGGTAACCTTGGGAAAATATTACTGCACCTCTCTCTGTCCTGTGCCAGTTTCTGAACCTCTTTTATTTGAAGCCCCCTCTACCAATAATTAAAAAAAAAAAAAAAAGAACAGAGCAGAAAGGAACTCATCTCCAACTTAATTTGCCTATCCTTGAAATTTAAGGTCAAATACTAGTGTTCGTAACCTGGTTTACTAGGTTTCTCTGTCCCTTTACCATGAATGGGGAGAAGCTATGGAAAACAAAAGTCTTAAAGATTTCACCATTTTATTTCCTTGTTTAGGAGAATGAAACTTGTGCCTGCTTTCAAGACAACTAATTTGTAAACTTCAAATCTGAATCTGGCCTGGCTAGAACCCACAGTATTCTAAATCCTGGAAAAAATTAAAAGGGGCTTATAAATTTTTTAAAAAGATTTTATTTACTTATTTGACAGAGAGAGAGATCACAAGTAGGCAGAGAGGAAGGCGGGGGTGGGGGGGAAGCAGGATCCCTGCTGAGCAGAGAGCCCGACACGGGGCTCGATCTCAGGACCCTGAGCTGAAGGCAGAGGCTTAACCCACTGAGCCACCCAGGAACCCCAAAAGGGGCTTATAAATTAAAGTGATTTACCGCCTCAGACAGTAAGAACAGTCTTTCTGTGAGGTAGTGACTTGTTTTCCTGCCCTGCAAGTTCTCATTTCCTTTGATCCTGTTACCGCCCCTCCATATAGTGATGTCCTCTTAAATTGACGTAAGACAGTCATCAATCACTTTAGCAAAAGTACACAGGGCTAAACAAAGATGTCTTGTTTTGGCATCTCTTGTCACTAAGACACATCAGGAGAGGACACAGCAAGAGTTCAGGGCTTCTTGCTGCAGAGTTCCTAAAATTGTGGTCTCTATGTCATAGTTAATGCACGTTCAGGACAGGACAAATAGAAATCTTTCTTGAATGTTTGAATTGTGCCTTGTTGCCTAAAGAGTTTTGTCCTTTTTTTTTTTTTTGGCCTGCCCTAATTCCTGATGTCAGGTCCCTAGGGTATCTGCTATGTCTCATTCTCAGTGAATGTATATTTTATACAGTGTGATCGCACTTTGAGCTAAAATAGATCATATCTAGAAATCCGCTGGTATGGCTTCCCAGGATGAAAGAATATGAGCAGTTTGAATGCCTTTGTGTCTCTTTGGCTTCTTCCTGAGTCAATCCACAATACAGAAATGTCACCATATAGATTTTATTTGGGGAGGAAAAAAAAAAAAAGGCACCATATCCCCAAAGGCTAGTCTCCACGCTGAGACTATTTTCCCAGAAAATACAGAACATCTGAAAATGGAAGAGGCTTAGATACACGCCTTACAGTCTCTGCTGTTCCTCGTTTATTGGGGACAAGATAACTTTCAGTTCAGTTCTGTGCATAAGCAGGCCACAAGCCAATTTCTAGCTCTCCCTATACTTCTCAAGAGTTTATTAATCTTGGTTCCTATGCAAATTCTGTAGGAAGGCTGGCAGCAGCAGATTTTTTTTTTATCCTCACTCATTTAAGATATGTGGCTGAAACTCCAAAGCAAATCGCTCTCATAAAATCTCACTCTACAGGATGTGAGTCCCCCATATTGGCAGGTCTTAATGTCTTGGGTCTCTTCCCCTTAATCTAGGGAAAGACAGAGGTTGAGATTATTAATCTCTTTGGTAGGCATGGCATCAGGTATTGAGTGAGGATGAAGCCTGACGTCCATTGTTTTTGTCAGGGATTTGAAAAGCAAACAGAATTAGAGCCAAGGGTGGAGAAACTGAGGCTGACTGATGCCAGGCTGCTCAGACTTCTAACCCTCTTGGCTACTCCACCGGTCTCGTTCAACGTGAGCCCTCACTTACTTTTCTAGATGTGCAGTCAAGGCAACAACATTGCTAAGTCAATTCTGGTGTGCCAGCTCCAGAACACTCCAACCTTTAAAGACTTGGGATTCCATGAGAAATGTTGTTGCAGCATTCCAGAGACCCACGCATCATCAGTCCCAGACATATGCATTCTTGCCTGAGGCAGAGGGTGTCGGTTTCACAAACTCATAATCCTGCCGGACTGGTGGCTAACCCTTCCTAAGAGTACACCGCCAGAGAAGCTCATCGCAATAAAGACCGCCAACAGAGGGCTTGGGTTTAGTCATGTAGCTGTCAGTCATTTGGGATTGGTAACTAATCCTGGAGTAGTGCTTGGGGAAAAGGAAGTAGAAGTAGGGGAGGGGGGGTGGGCGGAGCTAGGAAAGAGGTAAGGTAGGTGGAAATGTATGACTTTTTCAACTTCCTGATGGAAAGATACCAAGAGAAATAGAACTCTTTCTGACTCTGAGGACCTTTTTTTTTCTTTTTGGCCACATTTGGATGGACATAATGTCCTATTGCTACCGACACTTATTTGTATCGTTGACCCTTGAACAACACAGGTTTGAACTGTGTGGGTACACTTATACATGGATTTTTTTTTCCCAATAAATACAGTACTGTAAGTGTATTTCCTCTTCCTTATGGTTTTCTTAACATTTCCTTTTCTCTAGCTTTAGTGTAAAACTGTAGTATGTAATATAGACAACAGGCAAAATACATGTTGATCGACTTTGGTATCAGTAAGGCTTCCAGTCAATGGTAAGCTATTAGTAGTTAAGTTTGGGGGGAATTGAAAGTTACATGCAGATTTGTAACTCACAGGAGTCTGTGGCTCAGTCCCTGCATTGTTCAAGAGTCAGCTGTATTTGGGGGCGCCTGGGTGGCTCAGTTGGTTGAGCGACTGCCTTCAGCTCGGGGCATGATCCTGGAGTATCAGGATCAAGTCCCACATCGTGCTCCCTGCTCAGCAAGGAGTCTGCTTCTCCTGCTGACCTCTCCTCTCTCATGTTCTCTCTCTCTCTCTCTCAAGTAAATAAATAAAATCTTGAGGAAAAAAAAGAGTCAGCTGTATTTAGATCCATATGCAGACACACACACACACATCACCTTTTATATATAGTATCCGTCAGTATCATATTCACTTTTTTAAAATATAGTATACATTTTAAAACATATGGAATTAATCTGCTTTCCCTTCGTGGAAAACACAGGAGAGGCAGGCAACATTCCGTCTACTCCCCACTTTTCCAACAGTCATTCCAACAGCCATTTTAAGTTACAAAGAGTCAAAGCTGGGATCTCATGGGATCAGCCTCCTATGGATTGCTTTCTAGCTTTCTGTGTCCCTGGTTTTCGGAACCCCCCACTATCATCAGCAGTTAAGACTCACATTAGTGAAATTACAGTTATAATTTCCATGCTTGAAATTGACATCGAAGGCCATAATTTCTACGTCAGGGAGGCTATATATTAACAGCTATGCTTAGTTTTGATCTAATACGGTGGGTTTTGTAATGGTCTCCCAAATTCGTCCACATCTTTCTCTTCCCTTTTCAATGTTCCACAGCCAGGATGTGTTTCCCTCCTCCATGAATATTTTGGCTTTCTGTCCCAATTCCTTTATATTCTCTTTGCTTCAAAACATCTCTTTCAACGATTTACATTTGTTCTACATATCCTTTACTCCAACTCTTTATCTAGCACTCCTGCTATGAAGTCCATTCTGACACTAAGAACATGAAAGCCTTCTTTTAGAAATTCCTGAACCACAGGTCACATAATTTTTTTTGAGGAAAGTGTGCACTATGCACTTAACTGATTTACAAATGGGGAAAGCACAGAAAGGAAATTATAAGATTTGTTCTAGGCCATAGATAAAGTTAGTGGTAAGATTGGGACTGTGTCCTCAGACTCTGAGACTAGTTAGTGCCTAAAACCTTAAAACAAAAGTACCTAAGATTAGAAAGACTTTATTTTTTTAAGATTTCTTTATTTAAGTAATCTCTGTACCCAACGTGGGGCTCCAACTCACAACCCTGAGATCAAGAGTCACATGCTCTACTGATTGAGCCAGCCAGGTGACCCTAGAATGACTTTAATTAGTTTTTACTTTCTTAACTTTTTATTGAAGTATGCGATTTGCATAGGATTTTGAATTTAGATTTTCAAGGGCTTCGTGAAACAGAGAAGCCTAGAAATCTGTTAGAAGTAAGACTAATGACCTTGAGACATTACTCAATCCCCCCCATTCCCTTTTTATTTTATTTTTAAAAGATTTTATTTATTTATTTGCCAGATAGAGATCACAAGTAGGCAGAGAGGCAGGCGGGTGGGGGAGGGGGGAAGCAGTCTCCCTGCTGAGCAGAGATCCCGATGTTGGGCTCGATTCCAGAACCCTGGGATCATGACCGGAGCCGAAGGCAGAGGCTTTAACCTGCTGAGCCACCCAGGTGCCCTCCTTTTTTATTTTAAAGACTTACTTATTTGAGAGAGAGAGAGAACACATGCAGGTGCACATAGGAGAGGGGCAGAGGGAGAGTCTCTCAAGTGGACTCTTAAGCTGACTTGGGGCTCGATCTCATGATCCTGAGATCATGACCTGAGCCAGTCCTTAAAGGACTGTGCCATCCAGTGGGGGTGCACACTGCACCCCCACCCCCACCTCCTTTTGAAGCATCATGGAGGGAAATGAATTTCCAAGAAACCTGGGTTTTTCATTTCAGTTATTCCAGAAAAGACTGCCTGGAGCATATCTGATCGCTAGCCAGTCTTCTTTTTGAGAACTGTACCTACAACCTTCCGTTCCCCAATCCAAATCTATAGGTAGTAGGTCTGAGTCCATTCCTGACTTGCTGCATTGGAAAGTCCTGGGTCATGGGACTAGGGATAGGGCCAAGTAAGTTCCTTTTTTCCTCAGCAGGGGGACATCTACTGCTGTTATGAAGTCTATGGCCTTTGTGATTGTTATTTGCTTTTTTTTTTTTTTTAAGTAGGCTCCTTGACCAATGCAGGGTTTGAACTCACAATCCTGAGATTGAGAGTTGCATGCTCTACTGACTGAATCAGGCAGCTGCCTCTAGGTCTTCTTTTTGTTTTTTAAACCATTTCTGGGATTTTATTAAAAAAAAAAAAAAAGGTTACCCCTAGTCTTATGTTCACATAATTTCTCTGTGGGACACATACCTTGTACATAAAGAAAAGGCTGCAGACTGGGTAAAATATTTTCTTGGTCAATGGGTTAGCTGGGTCAATAACTGAGATGTACTTGGATCAGGGCTCTGTTCCGACAGTTATAAAGGAATTAGAAGTACGTCTTAAAAAGAAATCCATAAAAAACAAATTAAAAGTATAATTACAGGGGGGGCACCCGGGTGGCTCAGTCGGTTAAGTGTCTCCCTCCAGCTCAGGTCATGATCCCAGGGTCCTGGGATCATGCCCCATATGGGGCTCCCAGCAGGGAGCCAGCTTTTCCTTCTCCTTCTGCCTTCTACTTCCCCAGCTTGTGCTTTCTCTCTCTGTCAAACGAATAAATAAAATCTTTTTTTTTTTAAAAAGTATAATTACAGAACAAGTACAAATAAATCAGCCAAAACCAGTACTTGGGAACCGACAGGAAAGGATTGGAGTTGAGTAGAGTTAGTCAATGAGGACTTTCTGGAAAAGGTGAGTTTTGAAGGAAGGGGATAAGGAGGATATCCAAGAGGATAAGGAGGTCTTTCCAGCAATAATGCATGACAACAGTAGAGAAGAGAAAATGAGCAAACTGTAAGGGCCAAATGGCGAACAGGTTAGCTTTCTAAGACAGGACAATCTATGTTAAAGGGTAAAAAAAAAAAGTCTAAGGACAGTTTACGGAGTGCCTTAAATGGTTATAAATCAAATACGCTTTAACAGACAAGACGGAGCCTTATGGGTGCTTGTATAATGAGAATAACTCTGTAAGAAGCCGAGATACAGATGGACTGGAATAAAACAAAACTGAGAGAGGGGCGCCTGGGTGGCTCAGTGGGTTAAGCCGCTGCCTTCGGCTCAGGTCACGATCTCAGGTCATGATCTCAGGGTCCTGGGATCGAGCCCCGCATCGGGCTCTCTGCTCAGCAGGAGCTTGCTTCCTCCTCTCTCTCTGCCTGCCTCTCTGCCTGCTTGTGATCTCTCTCTGTCAAATAAATAAATAAAATCTTAAAAAAAAAAAACCTGAGAGAAAAATAGGGAAGCTGCTGCAAAATTTTTCAGGAGAGGGGAAAAAAAAAAAAGGCTGGGTCCTGATGCCAGCTCTGCCATTTATTAGCTGTATGATCCTGGGCAAGTCACTGAATCTATGTGTGCTTGTTTTCTCATCTGTAAAATGGGAATAATGGTGTATGCCTAAAAGAGCTGTTGAGAGGATTAAATGAATTAAAATATGAAAAGTGTCTAGTAAGCACTCAATACATTATTATTCAAATATTAATTTGATTGACATATTATTAAAATTCTTATTTCTATGACCTAAAAGTGGTCTGCATGTAACAAAAGCCTCCATCTCACATCTTAGTTTGAAAGGATTGCCGTTGTTCAGTGTGTCCTAAAGAGGTATGCAGGATTCAGAGGACTAGAAGGGAGGCCCAGTGTCCAAGACAACAGCCACTGGTCTCACATGGCAACTGAGCACCAGAAATGTGGCTAGTCAGAATTGAGATGTGCTATGAATGTAAAATACACACTGGAATACCAAAAAAAAAAAAAAATACACACTGGATTTCAGAGCCTTGGTACAGAAAAAAAATCTCATTTTTCATTTGATTGCACGTTGAAATGATACTTTGGATATGTTACATTAAATATGATGTATCAATTTCACTTGTTTCCTTTTTTTATGTTGTACTAGAAAATTTAAAGTTACTTGGTTGGCTTGATTATGTTTCTGTTGTACAGTGCTGGTCCAGTATATCATTCAGCATTGAGTTTTGGAAATTCAAAGGTTCTACATGAGAAGGTCTATAAAGGAATATGGGGATTATGGATAAATCTCTTGCCCTTGACACTTTAAGAAATATAAATATGTAGTACATATTTATATATAATTAGAACACATTTATGTTAAAATGTATATAACCCCAACTCGTGAGTTATCTACAGCACTGACGGAAGGAACCACAGCTAGTTTAAAGAGGCCATAATTGGTAAAGGTCTTTTAGTTCAAAAAAACAGAAATAAAGATGTAACGGGAAAAAGGTGAAGCATACCTTATTTTGAACATTAAATTATGGAAACAAAAATCTTCCTAACTTCTGAAATCACTACCTCAAAGGTTCAGATCGCACTGGTTTAAGAAACCTGGATTATTAAGGGTTTTCTGACAAATCTTTTCATAACCATCTCCTGAAGTTGCTACTTAAAATAGGAATAATTACTGCCAAAGAGCCTCCAGTCAGGGCTTTCTGCTGATCTGGAGGTAAAAGTCCAATGTGGGATTTCGCTCTGAATTGATATTTTAACATTTTACCCTGACTCGTACCGGCCAGTTGCACAAGCTTCAACTTCAAAATACTGCTGGGGGTTGGAGGGGGTCCTCACACGCCTTCCCTCTGCTTCTCAAACCCTTCTGGGGTCCTTCCCGCCCGCCAGGAGTCGGCACTCCCCAGTGGCGCTGACAGGTGCAGCGCCGCGAGCCGCCTCCCGCCCCCAGCACGCGCCCGCGACCCCGCACCCTCTCCCCAAGCGGGCCGCGCCCTCACCGCTCCGCCCCCAATCCCGGCGCGCGCGCGCACACCGGCGGGGCGCGCCCGGCCGGCGGGGCCGCGCACGCAGCTGCCGCCGCCACCGCCTCCTTCCCTCCCTGCAGGCCCTCCTCCCCTGCCCTCCCCTCCGCCCCCTTCCCCGTAGGCAGCCAGCCCGCCCGCACAGCCTCCCTCCCGGCCCCGAGCGCTCCGGCTGGGTCTCTCCCCCGCCCCCGCCCCCCTACCCCCCCAGGCTCCCGGGTCGCTCTCCTCAGGCGGTCGCCCGCACTCGGTGGATGTGGCTGGCAGCCGCCGCCCCCTCCCTCGCTCGCCGCCTGCTCTTCCTCGGCCCTCCGCCTCCTCCCCTCCTCCTTCTCCTCCTCAGCCGCTCTTCTCGCCGCCGCCGCCGCCGCCTCCACAGCCTGGGCCTCGCCGCGATGCCGGAGAAGAGGCCCTTCGAGCGGCTGCCTGCCGATGTCTCCCCCATCAACTACAGCCTTTGCCTCAAGCCTGACTTGCTGGACTTCACCTTCGAGGGCAAGCTGGAGGCCGCCGCCCAGGTACGGCGACCCTCGGGCGCCGGGGGCGAGCTTCGGGGCAAGCAGTTAGGCCGCGGGCTGGGCGAGGGCGGGCGGGCCGGCCGGCCTGGACGCTGCAGGC
Organism: Lontra canadensis; assembly: GCF_010015895.1. NCBI lineage: Eukaryota > Metazoa > Chordata > Mammalia > Carnivora > Mustelidae > Lontra > Lontra canadensis. The sequence goes on along the minus strand of NW_022631037.1, from coordinate 12,672,066 downwards.
CTGGGGTTGGCGAGGCCGGCTCGGGGACAGGCGCGCCCCTCTGGGGCTGCCGCGGGGCGCCCGGGCCGATGTGCTCTGTCCTGCTGGGCTGGGGCCCGGGCCGCGCTGCGGGGAGCAGCGAGGGAGCTGGCGGGCCCTGCCCGAGGGCCCCCCCATCCCCGCAGCCGCAGCGAGCACACCTGTGCGGGGCTTCCCCTCCCCGACCACCCGGCCCTTCCGGGCTTGGTAGTGTTCTGGGCGAGGCTGGAGGCTGTAGGAGGAGGCCAGAGGGGTCATCGGAGTCCACGCTCTTGTCTCAGCCTCCTGACTCAGTTCTTTTCTCTGGTTCTCCCTACGCCCCACGGAGGACACATTGGAAGGGGGCGGTCATCTGGGACTCCGGCCGCCGCGCGTTAGCGAGGAGGGGAGATTCTAGAAGGGGGGAGAGGGTGAGAAGGAGAATGCTAATCCCAGGCAGCCTTGCTGAGTTCTCCCCGCCTGCTCCGGCCCAGGGGCTGGGTTTCCAAGATGATCCGCCCCCTCCCCCTTCCCCTCAAGTGACAGTGCAGCAGTGACTTTGTTCTCTCCTAACCTCTAGAGAAGCTGAAGGAGGACCCCATCTCTGCTTTTCCTCCCCTCTTCCTAGCTTTGCTGCCTGTGAAGCAGGTGGATTTATTGTTACAGCGATGGTTGCTTAGCAGTACTCTTCTCTGAAAGAAGCTGCTAGTTTTAGCATACCACTGTTGAAAATATTCCATTACTCTTCATTGCAGTTTTTGGTGAATCATGCTCCCCCCCCCAACGTTATCTGAAGTATTGTTTGATTTCGGAGACTATTAGTACTGATGCCCTACAAAGGTCCCAAACAATAGACATTTGTGACATACCTTGTTATATGATGTATTATGTGAAGTCTGATGAAAAATGGGAACTATTTAGTAGTTATTTTTCAAGAGAAGAGTGGTAAATATATTGTGTCTTTTTCTACTGTAGTCAGAGAGGAAAAACCAGTAGGCCTCAACCTTAAAGACAGGGTGGATAGAGCAGTAAAATGAAAGAAACGTATAGTGTTGGAATGAATTGAAAGTTTGAAGTTGTCTTTGAAAGCTGAGTACTCAGATTGAAATTATGTCTGAAAGTGTAGAATTAAAAAGTATACTGTCATATATGGAGTGCTTGTGTGAAAACAGGAGGGCCCTAGGGTCCGGCTGCATCACAAGGCAAAACTTACTTACCCCTTGGAAAGTCAAGTGATTTAAAAATTTCCCATTAAGAATGTGAATCAGAATGAGTGTATCTTCAGTCTAAATTAGGATTTGAGAGGGTTATTTCGTAGACTGTTTGTTTAAGCCAAGTGACTAGAGTGTTTGATATATATTGGCAGGGGGCAGATGGGAGGGATTGTGAACAGTAGTGTGTCTTGTGACTTGGCAAACCTTGGGGAAGAAGGACCTGTGATGAATGAGTTCGCATTATGTGAAAAGACTAAGATGTGAAAAAAAATAATTTATTTATTTACCTCATTAGCTGGTGTTACCGGTTCATAATTTTGAGAAATATCTATTTAGGGAAAAATTGCAGGAAAAAAAATTGTCAATAAAGATTTTTAAGTGATTATTAGGAAGTGACGGTTTTATTTAAGTGTTAGGACAGAGCAAGAGGCAATGACATGCTTCTCCTTCCTCCTTTTCTCCTTGTTTTTCCAAAGTGATGAGAAATATGTGGAAGGCTGCTTCGGGCCATTGAGGGAGCACATGGTAATGTACTAGACATGAACAGGGAATTGTTAATTTGGTGTAAGGAAATAAATCTTTTTTAGTAACAGGAGCTTTTCAAAGCAGTTGTTTCCAGAAATTCTTTTCAGGCTAGAGGGCAACACAAATGAAAGATGGTAGTAGAGTGAATTCTAACAGGTTTTATTAAAGAATGATTGCACTTTTTAATTGTACACATTGCCACCTTTGGAAGAATAAAGGAATTCAGGTTGGTGAAAAGTTAACATTACTAAAAAAGCATATATTCATATTTTTGAGATCCATGATTTGGAGCAGTAAGTCTAAACTGTGGCATTATAAGGTATCTTATTGTGGAAATCTAAAAATGTGGACAGGATTGTATCTCTAGAAATCTAGATTTATAACTGGTATTGGGTCAGTTTCCTAACAGTTGGAATCATATTACACAAAGTATACAAATTGCTTGGTTGCTTGAGTTGCAAAATTTTATGATAAGCCCAGAGTATTTGTACAGGTTACATATTAGAAACTTAGTGGATTTTTAACCTGGTCTGGGGTGTGGACTCCTGGGGAAGGTGAAGAAATTAGTCAGTGTGCACTGACTTTATAAGTAGTTGTCTTTTACATAAGTGTGTGTGGTCTAGGTCAGCAGGTTTTGCAAAAGTGCTACCATGGGCCTAGAGAAATGGGGCATTGCCACCCCTCCTGTGCACTCCCCCCTTTACATCAGGATATTTGAGAGCAATGGATTTTTGTAGCTATTTTGAATTCTGATACTCTTGCTTTGTGGATAATTAGTTAAAAAATAGATAAGGTTTATGTAAGTGGCTACAATGCCTTGTTATGAGTGCATTGTGGTTTATACAGTAATTGGACTTTCTCTTATGGAAATATTTAGCCTGAGCCAAAGAAATTAACTTCATCCTTCAAGGCCAGAAGTCAGGATATAGTAGACAATCCCTGGCCTTTGCCAACAAAATATTCATGTTGGTGATGACTAAATTGGCACTTAGAGGAGAGTTACAGATATAGTAGTTTGTTTGGCAGGCTAAAACTTGGCACCTAAATGGATGTTATTGTCAATCCTGTGTTATGGAATTTTCTGCCCAAATTTTGCATATTTTCTTTCTGTTTTTATTTATTTATTTATTTTTTAAGATTTATTTGTTTATTGGAGAGTGGGTAGTGTAAGTGTGCAGGGTTAGAGGGAGTGAGAGAGAGAAACTTGAGCAGATTCTGCACTGAACGTGGAGCCCCACATGGGATCGATCTCCTGACCCCAAGATCATGACTTGAACGGAAATCAAGAACCCATGCTTAACTGACTGAGCCACCTAGGCACCCCTTGAGTATTTTCTATGCAGTCATTTTGGTTGTTTTTTTATTACTTAAAGAAGTGGTAAAATTAATAATTTGTGCCACATTTTGCTAGATCACTACATGGTCTTGAGAAATTAAATTTGAAAGATTGATGATAAATTGAACTTGTTTAGATCTTCTATTGTTTCTTGAAATGTATGTATGATGAAACACCTCAATATAAGAAGCTTTTATATGTTAAGCTTTATCTACTATCATCTGGCAATGAATTTTCCAGTGAATTTTCCAGATAAATGAATCTTACCCTTTGAGGCACTTAGACTTTAAAAAATATTTACTGATTTGGATGGAAATATTCCAAAAATGTATTATTTTTTTAAACTCTAGTTCCTTACAATCGAGTCTTGTTTCTTTTCTTCTTTTTAAAAATACTGGACATCATTCTGGATATCTGTCATTGATACCTATAACCACAGATTACCCCAAACTGGGCACTATAATTTGTTAGTTTCATATTTGTTTGTTTTTCTTACTGTTGGGTGATTACTTCTTGCTGCTTATTGTGCTTTGTTGCTGCCTATTGTGCAATTTATTCCCTCTTCTGTCTTACTGAGCTTGATCTGAAGAGGTCTAAGTAACCAGAAAAAAGCTTGTGTGGCCTTAAAAAGAAATTTCTAAGTGTGGGTTTGACGGACTCTCTTCTGAGTGAAGGGAATGAGCTTTATTGTATGGACTTTGTATCATCTATTCTGGCTTTTAAACAGGCTCTTTTTTCTTTTTCTTTTTTTAACTTCCTGGTTCTGGATAATTGATATTGTCCATCAATACAGTCTGGACAAATGTGATCTTGAGTAGTAAATTATGAAGCTTCTCTGAACTTTGCTACATAAATGAGCCTGTTCTTATTGTAAAGTAGATCTTATTCTAATCTGTATGTGAGTCAGTGGCAAAGGACTGAGTCTTTTGATAGCTCTCTTGTTAACTGAGATTAATTCTCCAGATCTTAGAGATACAGTTTTGAACATCATTTAAGTATGTAGCTCATAGTTTATTTGGCCACTTGTAATCACTTTAAAAATTTACTTTAAATTAGGAAATACTTTAGAAATACAGAAAAGTAACCCACCACACAGATTTAGCATATATTAAAGTTTTCCCCCATTTGCTTCAGACTGCGCCTGATGTTTTTTGGGAAATAAAATGTCACAGATACCACTGAAGTCCATTTCCATCTCTTCCTACCCCCACTCCCAGAGGTAACTTCTCTGTAGGTAGGTGAGTATTATGCCTATATATGTAGTTTTACTGTGTATGTAAGTAGCCATAAGCAATAAACAGCAATGTTCTGTATGTTTAACATTTTTACATTTGGGGTGCTACATTTGACTTTCTGCATCTTGCTCTTTTCAGTGTCTCTTTTGTTAGAAAACTTGGCTCAGTTTGTGTTTACTAATTAATTGCTCCTTATTGTCTCTAGAAATTACAGCCCTATTCCACAAAGACAATGATTATTTCAAAATTTTAACGATGAAGTTGCTTGTAAGGCAAAGTGACTCAGGCTTCAGACTGGTGTTTGGAGTTGTCACACTGGAGATTTCCTTTTACTAAAATCTGAGGGCTTTGGTAATCACAGAAAAGCTTCTTGGGTCTTATAGTACCTGTAAGATGTATTTCTGAGTGATCATAATAAAGACTCATTCAGGGGAAAAAAAAAAATCTCACATTGCTGCCTTCCTAACTCATAGGAAACTTCCATTGTAAAATTGTTACCAGCGGTCAAGCTGCCTCTTCAATAGAGCCATTACTTGGTGTTTGGTTGAGTTGCAGTGCAGTCTGTACGGGCTCTGAGAGGACTTAACCCTGGGTTTGAAACAAGGAAAGGAAACACTGTGTTCCATTCTTTAGTAGCATCAAATGGAGATGTTGAAAGTGAGCTTGTTATCTACAAGATATATATATGCCTACTTTAACATTTTGCTTCTATTTTAAGCTTGCAAACTGTGAAGATCTTAATGCTGAAATTCCTTTGAATTATTACCTGTATTTTTGGTAGTGGAAAGTATCCCTAATGGTGATGTTAGATGTGAGAATTCATGTACTGAATCATCAGGTCAGTGCTATTGTGGGGAAAACATAAAAAAGAGCAGTGTTACAGTGTGGCACTGAAGTACTTAAATCTATGTAGGTATTTAAAATCTGTACATGTATGCTGACCTCCGAAGTACTATATAATGTAGCACAAAGCTTTGAAATTTTCCTGTCATTCTGATAGACACTTTATAAACTGTTAGGTGAATGCTGTTAGATGATATTTGGAGGAACATCTTTATGATTACAGCACATTTAATCTTGGTCTCTGTGTATGCCTTTTTTTTTTTTTTTTAAGTAAACTCTGTGCCCAGTGTGGGGCTTGAACTCACAACCCTGAGATCAAGAGTTGCATGCTTTACCGCCTGAGGTAGCCACATGCCCCTCTGTGTGTGTGTCTTAATAACAATATCTATTAACTGATTACTGTGAATCAGGTACTAAGTACTAAAACAAACACTTTCTATCCTGTTTAAAGGACATGGTTAAGATGAGGCAGAGTATACAGTGAGATTTTTAAAAATTTGAGTAGCGTTCTATTACTAAGATAAGTATTTTTATTCCTTTGGTTCTTCCCTCCCACCCTTCCAGAAATGGCAGCGTCTTGGAAAAAAAAAATTATTAGCTATTCAACAAGCAGCTTAACTCAGTAGTATAAACAGGTGGGTTTCCCCTAAATACAGGAGGAATTAGAATGTACTTGTAAATGGATGTTGTAGACTGTGCCTTTCCAAAGTATGCAAACTCTTTCCCTCAGAATGTTAAGTAGTAGTGAGGTGAATGTCAATTGGCGTATGTAGTGTTGTACAGCTCTCTTGACATTGGCAGATTAACTGCTTAAATTCCCTGTAGATGTTGTTGGATGAAAATATGCTCGCCTCAATAGAGATGAAGATGTGTAACTAAACTGCTGTTATTATCCTGTTGGCATAAACTTCAAACTCTGGAAGGTTTTTATTCATTTTTACTTTTTGGAGATACCTCCCTGCAGCCCACCCCAGCCTCATTAAGTGCTTCATTTCTCTGTGTTGCTGAATTTTTTAAAAGTGAATTTATAAATAGGCACAGGGATCTTTTTTGCTTTATTTGTTCAAATGCAGTGCTATAAATGGCCAGTTGGGACAGAAAGGTTTTGTTACTATTTAGGAATGTTCTTGATGAAATAAACGGTGTGAAGGAATATTACCACTTACAAAAATTATTTGTTTATTTATATATTTAAAGATTAGTTTAATTTATTTTTTAATTAAAGATTTTATTTTTAAGTAATCTCTGTATGTAACATGGGGCTGGAACTCACAACCCCAAGATCAAGAGTTGCATGCTCTATGGACTGAGCCAGCCAGGTGCTCCTGCCACTTAAAAAAAAATTTTTTTAAGTTCATTGAATTACATTTTTGTTTAGAAACAGAAAGATTTATGAAAAAGGATTTTTTTTTTTTTTTTAAACTAAGCTCTACACCCAGTGTGGGGCTTGAACTCATATCCCCAAAATCAAGAGTCTCATGCTCTACCAACTGACCTAGCAAGTCTCTGAAAAGGATTGTTTTTTAATGAGCCAAAATAGTTTCACATTATATGTTAGCAATTTTTACAGGCTTACTAATATGTATCTGTAACTTAGGTAATTTTAGTTTGAGATTAATCGTGTTTATTTATTGGTTATTAATAAAATGATTACTCTTTGGTATAGCTTTTTCATATAGACATTATATTACTCTTGTGTCCTTACCTGGTTCTGTGTTCTGTTAGTGATCTCGAGGCAGTATTGACCTACTGTGGGTTTTGTTTGGACTGCACAGTGTTCTTGCAAATTTTGTGTTAGTTGCCATCAGTTACAATTTGGGAGATCGTACATGAAATCTGAAATTTGTGGCTTTTTTTTTTTTTTTTTTTAAATATCTTTCTGTCCAGTGTGGGGCTCGACTCAGACCCAGAGATCAAGAGTTGCACATGCCCTACCAAAAGAGCCAAGTAGGAACCCCTGTGGGGTTTGTTTTTGTTTTTTTGTAGTTGGAAGATCTGTCAATATGGAGTTTGCTTTTCAATATAGCAGTAATTGGTTAGCTCCAAGAAATGACTACTTCCCCTTCCTTTATCCATAGCCTTCACCTGGCCTACTCTACTCACCTGCTTGGCTGGCCTCTGTAGACATTTGTTTGTGATTTAGGGCATCTGTACTTTTGTTATTTTATTTTTAGATTTTATTTATTTATTTGAGAGGGAAAGAGGGTGTGTCTGCCCGTGAGCAGGGAGGGACTGAGGGGGAGGGAGAGGCTGAAGGGGATAGAAAAACTATTTTCTTCAAAACTGCCACATTCAGATCTAGAAAGATCTGAAGCGCACTCCACCTTGAGTAGGGGAGCCCCATGTAGGGCTCCATCTCACAACCATGAGAGCATGACCTGAACTGAAACCAATGAAACCAATAACCGAATGAGCCACCCAGGAGCCCCAGATTTTTGTTATTTTAAATTCAGACCATTCAAATGAATGGTCTGAAAATGAATCTGAGGTTCTGTTTAAATGCAGCAAGTATATAAAATCAAGTCTACAACCAAATAGAAAAGTGGGCAAGGGTTATAAATGAACAATTTGCAGAGAAAAAGCAATGGCTAAAAAAAAAAGGGGGGGAGAAAGAAACTAAGTAGAGAAGATGCTTACTTAACCAGTGCTACTATTAATCAGGAAAATTCTAATTAAAGCAATGGTGGAATAGAATTTAATACCCATCAGATTGTCAAAGATATTTTAAGTTTTTTAGAGGATGATGAACATGGTATTTCCTTTTTTTTTTTTTTAAAGATTTTATTTATTTATTTGACAGAGATCACAAGTAGGCAGAGAGGCAGGCGAGAGAGAGAGGGAAGCAGACTCCCCGCCGGGCAGAGAGCCCAATGCAGGGCTTGATCCCAGGACCCTGAGATCATGACCTGAGTCTGAGGCAGGGGCTTAACCCACTGAGCCACCCAGGCACCCTGAACATGGTATTTCTTCACTCTTTGCTCATGGGAGTGTTAATTGAAACTACTCTAGAGCATAATTGGGATATTCTTGGTAAAGAAAAATATGCATAAGAAAACATGGACCAAGATATTTGTTACAGTACTATTTTAAAAAACAAAAAAAGTGGAAACAATCTAACTTCCTTTAGGAAGGAAATGGATAAATAACTGGTTTATTTTTATAATGGAATACTATATAGGAGTTAAAATTAATGAATTAGATCTATATCTGTCTACATTTACCCATCTCAGAAACAATGTTAAATGAAAAAAGCAGGTGCAAAGGTATTTGTATAAAACTAAAAACATTGCTTACTGATCTTTATATATGTAGCAGAAGTACTGTATATACATGATAAAGAGCTACATTAGCCTTAGGAGGTGGTTATCTCCATGTAATGAGGAAGCGAGGATGGAGCTTTCATTATATCTATATTTTATTGGGGGGGATCTGAAGTAAGTAAGACAAAATCTTAAAAAGTTTATTTAATCTTGGTGGTGAGTCATTAGTGTCTGTTATATCCAAAATGTTACTTTGATAAGAGAAAAAAATTTAAAGAGTGTCTTATGAAGTTTTTTTTTTTTTTAAAGATTTTATTTATTTAATTGACAGATAGGTAGAACACAAGTAGGCAGAGAGGCAGGCAGAGGGAGAGGGAGAAACAGGCTCTCCGCTGAGCAGGGAACCCGATGTGGGACTCGATCCCAGAACCTTGGGATCATGACCTGAGCTGAAGGCAGCCGCTTAACCAACTGAGCCACCCAGGCGCCCCTCTTACGAAGTTTTGACATGATTTATGATACCACTTTTCTTCCTCTATCCTTAAAGAAGGTCTTATGATGGGTTTGATGTGTAGGTTGAAATACATAATTAATTGCAACATACAAGAAATGTTTCCTAATTAATTTTTAATTTGGAAAGTTTTAATTGTTTTAAATAAAAGCTTAAGTAGGAAAAAATGCTTTTATTTAGCTCATTGGTCAGATGCTTAAAGTCTAAAATACTTAAGTGTTTATGGTTGCTTTTAATATAATTCGGAAAACGTGAATTGCCTTAGATTACTTAAAACTACTAATTTATTTTTACCATTGAGGTATAAATACTCAGTCTAGGTTTTAGTGATGTCTGGGCTTAAAAAAATGCCCTGTGCCATACATTAGGCCAAGATGAAGATGTACATGTTATTAATCTTGGCTATTCTGACACCGCTGGTTTTTCTTTTCCCCTTAGGTGAGGCAGGCAACCAATCAGATTGTGATGAATTGTGCTGATATTGACATTATTACAGCTTCATATGCACCAGAGGGAGATGAAGGTAAGAGCTGTTTTCCATTTAATTTGCTGTCTCTCTGTGTGTGTCATGTATGTGTGGTGGCATATACATTTTCAGATTAAAGTAGCAGTGTTTGTTACTTTAGAAATAGGAAATATTTTTAGATGTTCGTGGGAAATATTTTAATAATCTGTACTATGAGATAAAGGAGATGCCACATTCTAATTCTACTTCAAACATTAACATATTTTGTAACCCTAGGCAGATTACATTTCCATAAATGTAAAATGAATATAATACCATGCATATAAAGCTAAAGAGTTATTTTTTTTAATTAATTTATTTATTTTAGAGAGAGAGAGAGAGAGAGAGAGAGAGCTTGAGTGGGAGGGGCAGAGAGAATCCCAAGTATACTCTGCACTGACCGTGGAGCCCGACTCAGGGCTTGATCCCACGACCCTGAGGTCACAACCTGAGCTGAAACCAAGAGTCACTCGCCCAACTGACCACACCACCAAGGCACCCAAAACTGAAGAGATATTTTTAAAATAAGTGCTTTGAACATGAAAGACTGGTTTATCAAGGTGGCTTAGTTCATATGTGGTTTTCTTAAAGATTTTTTTTTTCCCTCTTGAATAGTAGATTGAAATTGGAATAATGAATTTTATTCACAATTGAGAGAAAAATATTTGTCCTGCGGGATGGAATGTGGAGGTTAGAAGCTAGATGACCAAGTTAGTTACAAAGTAAGAAAATGTTAAAAGGAAATATATAGAATGCCTGGGAACTCAATTAGCATCTTCAAAATGAGAACTATTTTAGACCTTGTAATTGTAACAATGAATTAAATTGAGTAGTCTGTTTTGGCCTGAAATCTTATTCCCACATAAGCTCCATTTTAAAAAGTTGTCATGTTTGGCATGAAGTCACAAGTGTATTAATACTGGAACTGAAGTGCTTTTTACTTTTGACAGAATGATCTTTTGGTTAGTCTTCACTACTATGAGACTTCTGTTAGAAAATTTTTGGTTTGCTATCAGGGTGCCTGGCTGGCTCAGCTAGTAGAGCATGCAGCTCTTGATCTCAGGGTTGTGAGTTCAAGCCCCACTTGGCATGTAGAGCTTACTTTAAAAAAAAAAAAAAAGGAAAGAAAAGAAAAAATCTTTTCATTTGATATCAAATAAGTTAAGAATTTGGCCTTTTAGTTCACATTTTTTATTGCTCTTACCCCTCTCCTTTACACTGAAAAGAAGCATACAAGTAATATTTTAAGGCCGAGCTGTATTTATTTCATGAATTTTTCTTAAATTATCTTGTCCATAGAATCACCCCCCCCCAAAAAAAAAGTAGCAGTTGAGCAGAGTATTGCCAAGAAGTACTTATTGTTCGATTGTTTGTAAATGAGATCAAATTGCTGTGATTTTAAGCTAGAGGAACAGATCCTTCAAATGGACTTCGGATGAGTGCCAACATTAAAAAATTGTTTGGGTAAATGAGAGAGGGGTTATTTAATTTCTTTATCTGTGAAGAAAAATGTAAGCATTTTAGCCAAGCGTATCAAGGCAAGCTTGCTCTGTTGTAGGTAGAGAACATTTAAATTTGATGTAGTTTTAAAATGGTGCCACTATAGATAGGAAGAGATTGTAAAATATACTCACACCCTCCAGTTGGCATGGTTTCAGCTCAGGTTTGTTTTTATCTTCCTCTACTAAAATGCCAGGGAAGAATTCAGAGAACTCAAATGCTTTGAGTATGCATAACTGAATGGTGCCAAGCTCCTAATAGTTAGAATAGCAGTGTTTGTGTTCTAAGAGGGTCAGAAGAGAAAAGAAAGCTTGTAGAAGTGAAGGGGATTTGGAGAGAGATTCAGATAAAACATTACTCTTTCTTAGGTACATAAAATATTTTCTTCAAAACTAGCTAAAGGGTATTTTTCAACTCATTTCTCCTACAGCAATGGGAAAAACCTAGAGTCATGTGTAAGCTCGTCTAATTTGAGAGTATAAGAGAATGGGAAATTGTATTAATGTGGCATTTTAAGGTTTCAGTCAGAAACAGTTTGGCCTTCCAGATACATACACAGTGTAATTTTATCCTTGGGCATAGTAGCATTTCTTGATTTTTACTGTATGGAAGAGTACAACATGTTGTTCTTTAGAAATTAGTAGTTGCAAATTTGATTACCAGCTCCTTCCAGGGTGGTATGGTTTGACAGGGGAATAACTGAGTCAATAGGAAAGGTACCATTTTTTAACTCGGCTGATCTCCTTTAGTACAGTACCTATTAATAGTTATGATTGCCTTCTGTAAGACCGAGTTACATATGTGTAGCCACTAAATCTTGGTACTTTACAGTAAAATCAGAAAGTCGTTCGAAGGCATGAAATTGTTGCTTCTTTGTGTAAATTTTTAATTGATGAAAAAGAAGCTGTCTTGTGGTTTGTGCAGTGACCCAGAAAGACCTATTGGCGTGTGTCTCTTTAAACTAAGGCACTGCCTTTTCAACAAAAATAACTTATTTTAAAACCTAATTGAGATCTTTGTAATATTTAAAAAATGAGAACTCAGTAAGAAAAACGGCTGAAAACTGTTTTTTTACTGTTCTGCACTTCAAGGGTTGGTGAAATCACTAGCACTTAAGCCCCAGTGCAAGGAGTGCACCTCCCTACACAGTGAGTGCAGGGGTTAGTATTGTCACCAGCTTCCGCAGGAGTGCCTGAACTCAGGTCCTGACAGGTAACGAGACTTTTAATTTATCATTAATAGATGGCTTGGGCATAACCACACGGACATTGATCACTTGAAAGTTTTGTATTAACTTTTCCCTTAGTATACTCTCTTAGGTATGTTTGTAGCATTAGCTGTGTAAGGAAGAAATTTTCCCTGTTCCATTCAAAGTTCTGATTCTAGCCTCAGATCCACCAGCATCACTCTGCCTTATCCATGCAAGGCATGTAAATCTTAACACGTTTCTTCTTGAAGCAGAGGTACATTTTTCAGTGTGCAGATGAGTGCATGTATGTGTTTAATGAGAGGATGAAGCAGCTAGTCAGAAATACTGCCAAATAGTAACAATTTTGAGCAAAACTATTAACTTGAGAAAAAGGAATCGTTCTCACACTCAATCAGAGGCCTTTATCATGAGCTTCAGTAGGCCTTTATAAGCCCATCAGTGATCTATATTCTGTCTTCATGCAGTTAAGTGTAGATTAGGAATAGCAATAAACCACCATCTCTTTGCAAGAGTTGTTTTTGTCATCATTCTGAAAATACATGCATGACTAATTAAGTGCTAGCTCTGAAATGTGGAAAATTGAAAGAGAAGAGGAAATACCCGTTTCTGATACAAATGTATTGGAATATGATGCAGAATTTCATAAGGAAATTTTAAATGAAAGGAATCAAAGTATAAGTTTAGTAATACAAAAACAATATAGGGTAGGGGGCCTCAAACCAAAGTTATGGTTGGGATTAAGGAAATTACAAACACGAGTGAATTGGACTGGATGTAGCAAAGCGAGAATGTTGGGACAGAGGCCAGACCAAAGAAAGTATTAAAGAATACTTAAATGTATTCAGATTTTAAAGAACTTTTCAGGCCAACATTTTTTTGGGCTATAGTGACATCTGTTGAATTTGCAACCTACCAGGGAACTGTGTGTTATGCATATTTTTTATCACTTGGACATGAAGATAGGACTTGAGCATAGCTGTCTCGTTAAAAAGAGCAAAAAGCCCGGGGCGCCTGGGTGGCTCAGTGGGTTAAGCCGCTGCCTTCGGCTCGGGTCATGATCTCAGGATCCTGGGATCGAGCCCCGCATTGGGCTCTCTGCTCAGCGGGGAGCCTGCTTCCTCCTCTCTCTCTGTCTGCCTCTCTGCCTGCTTGTGATCTCTCTCTGTCAGATAAATAAATAAAATCTTAAAAAAAAAAAAAAGAGCAAAAAGCCTTTTGAGAGTTTTCTAGATTCTTAATTGAAACTGGCATATAATATGCTATATTACTATTTAATATATTTAGCAGATTATTTTAGTTTGCTGTACATGTTCCAGTATATCCTTTTAAAAATTCAGAATACCTCTTTTCAGGAAGCTTTTAAAGTTTTTTGGGCACTACAGTGGCCTTATTTCTGAGCTCTTGTTTTTATTTTGCCTCCACTTTATTTACAAGTTCTGAGTATATTGAGTTTTGGGGATTTCAAACATAAAGTCTATTATGTGCTATTGTTCTTCGTGTTAATGCATGAGCTAACCACTACTCCGGGCTATATTGAGGAACCAGGTGTTTTCCCAGGTCTTTGGTAACTTTCAGGGCATTCTGTTTTCTGAGTTAAATGGTGATTTTAGGGGCACCTGGGTGGCTCAGTTGGTTAAGTGTCTGCCTTCGGCTCAAGTTATAATCCCAGGATATTGGGATTGAGCCCCATGTCAGGTTCCTTGCTCAGCGGGAGCCTGCTTCCCCCTCTGCCTACTCCCCCTGCTGTGTGCACTCTCTCTCTCCCTCTCTCAGTCAAATAAATAAGACTCTTTTTAAAAAATGCTGATTCTATTTTTCCTACTAATAAACTTTATTTTTCAGAGCAGTTTGGAGTAAAAAGTACAGAGATTTCCTCCGTATTCCTTGTCCCACCCACCCTTCTCTTCCCTCATTATCAATATCCTGAACCAAAGTGGTACAATTGTTACAGTCAGTGAAACTTACCTTGGCACCTCATTAACAAAGTCCATAGTTTACATTAGGGTTCACGCTTGGTGTTATACATGCTGTGGGTTTTGTTTTGTTTGTTTTTTATTTTATTTATTTATTTGACAGAGAGGTTCAGTGAGAGAGGGAACACAAGCAGGGATTGTGGGAGAGAGAGAAGCAGGCTCCCTGCTGAGCAGTGAGCCTGATGCGGGGCTGGATGCCAGGACCCTGGGATCAGGACCTGAGTTGAAGGCAGACGCTTAATGACTGAGCCACACAGACACCCCTGCATATAAAGTTTAGAATCAGTTTTTCAGTATCCATGAAATAACTTTCTGGGATTTTTATTGGGATTGGGATTGAATCTATAGATCAAGTTGGGAGGAACTGATGTCTTGACAATATGGAATCTTAACCCATGAACATGGATTATCTCTCCATTTATTTAGTTCTTTAATATCTATTATGAGAATTTAGTAGTTTTTCTCCTGGATCTTACATATATTTTGTTAGATTTATACCTAAGTATTTTGTTTTTGAGTATGATAATGTAAATGATAAAGAGTTTTCAATTTCAAATACCACTTATTCATTGCTGGTATGTAGAAAAGTGATTGATTTATATATATTTATCTTATATCCTGCAACCTTATTATAATTGCTCATTAGTTCCAGGAGTTTTTTTGCTGATTCCTTTGAATTTTCTACATGACCACATCTTCTGTGAACAAGGACAGTTTTATTTCTACTATCCCAATATGTATACCTTTTATTTCCTTTTCTCATCTTATTACATTAGCTAGGACTTTTCAGTACAATGTTGAAAAGCAGTGGTGAGACATCTTTGCTTTGTTCCTCATCTTAGCTGAAAAGCTTGGACTTTCTCACCATGAAATATGATGTTAGTCGTAGGGTTTTTGTAGATGTTCTATCTCAAGTTGAAGAAATTCATCTTTATTCCTACTTTGCTGAGAGATTTTATCATGAATGGGTATTGGATTTTGTTAGATGCTTTTTCTGCATCTTCTGATAGTTGTGTGATATTTCTACTTTAGACTGTTGACGTGATGAAGTATGTTGATTGATTTTTGTGTGTTGAAACTGCCTTGCATAATAGGATAAATCCCACTTGGTCATGGCATATAATTAATACTTTTTATATATTGTTGTATTCGATTTGCTAATATTTTGTTGAGGATTTTTGTATTTATGTTAATAAGAGACGCTGGTCTATAGTTTTCTTATGTGTCTTTTGTTTTGATAGTAGGGTAATGCAGGCTTCATAAAATGAATTAGGAAGTATTCTTTCTGCTTCAGTGCTCTGGAACAGATTGGATTGTAGAAAATACATACCATTTCTTACTTAAATGTTTGGTAGAATTCACAAGTGAACCTGTCTGAGCCTATGCTTCCTGTCTTGGAAGATCATTATTGATTCAGTTTCTTCTTTTTTTTTTTTTTTTAAATTTTTAAAGACTTATTTATTTATTTTAGAGAGCATGTGCTTATGAGTGGGTGGGGAAGGGGCAGAGAGAGAATCTAAAGCAGACTCCCCATTGAATGTGGAGCCCAATATAGGGCTTGAACTCACCATCCTAAGATGACCTGAGCTGAAACCAGGAGTCAGACACTCAACCAACTGAAGCACCCAGGCGCCCTGATTCAACTTCCTTAAAAGATACATAGCTATTTAGATGATCTCTTTTCTTCTTCTTTTAGTTTTAGTAGATTGTGTTTTAGTAGATTGTGTGTTTCAAGGAATTGGTCCATTTGATTGAGGTTTTTAGATTTGGGGCAGAGATTTATTTATAATATTCCTGTATTATTTTTAAATTTAATTTAACTTATTCATTTTTTTGAGTGGGGGGAGAGGCAGAATGAGAGGGACTCTTAAGCAGGCTCCATGCCCAGCACAGAGCCCAATACAGGGCTATTATCATGACCCTGAGATCCTGACCTGAACCAAAATCAAGAATTGGTGGCTTAACTGACTAAGCCACGCAGGTGCCCCTCCTGTATCATTTTTTTAATGTCCATGGGATCTGTAGTGATGTTCTCTCTTTCAGTTCTTTTCTTTAAAAAAGAAAAAAAAAAGATTTATTTTCTTTAGAGAGAGAAAGGGGACGGGAGGGGCAGAGGGGAAGGGAGAGAGAGAGAGACTCCCAAGCAGACTCCATGCTGAGTATGGAGCCTGGTGTGGACCTGGATCCCATGACTTTGAGACATGACCTGAGCGAAAACCAAGAGTCAGGAGGTTTAACTGACTGAGCCATCTAGGCTCCTGATTTTAGTAATTGTTTTTTCTCCCTTTTCTCTTAACCTGGCTTGAGGCTTATTGATTTTGTTGATTTTTTTTTTTTTCCCCCAAAGAATCAACTTTTGTTTTTGTTGGGTTTTTTTTTTTTTTTTTAGATTTTATTTATTGATTTATTTGACAGAGAGAGACAGCGAGAGAGGGAACACAGGCCGGGAGAGTGGGAGAAGTAAAAGCAGGCTTCCTACTGAGCAGGGAGCCTGACGAGGGGCTCAATTCCAGGACCCTGGGATCATGACCTGAGCCAAAAGTAGCCCCTTAACCAACTGAGCCAACCAAGCACCCCTGCTCTAATTTTAATTATTTTTTTTCCAGTGCCTTATTTTGGATTTAATTTGTTCTTTTTCTAGTTTCCTAAGATGGAAGCTTAGATAATTTATTTGATTTATTTTTAATTTTGAAGTAAGCTCTATGCCCTGTGGGGCTAGATCTTAAGCTCTACTGATTGAGCCAGCCAGGTACCCCTAGATGATTGATTTTGTGGTATAGGGTTGCAGTACTGTAAATTTCCCTATAAACACCGCTCTCCCTGAATCTCACAAACTTTGCAAGTTGTATTTTCATTTTCATTTAGTTGAAAATATTTAAAGATTTCTCTTGAGGGTTCTTCTTTGACCTATGTGTTATTTAGAAGTATTATAGGGGCGCCTGGGTGGCTCAGTGGGTTAAAGCCTCTGCCTTCCGCTTGGGTTATGGTCCTGGGGTCCTGGGATCGAGCCCCACATTGGGCTCTCCGCTCAGCAGGGAGTCTGCTTCCCTTCCTCTCTCTCGGCCTACTTGTGATCTCTGTCAAATAAAGAAATAAAATCTTAAAAAAAAAAAGAAGTATTATAATTATTTAATGTCTAATTGTTTGAGGATTTTTCCAGCTGTAGTTCTGTTACTGATTTCTAGTTTAATTCCTTTGTGGTCAGAGAGCAGACATTTTATGATTTCTTTCTTTTTTTTTTTTTTTTTAATTAGTTCAAGTGTGTCTGTGATCAAGAATATGGTCTGTCTTGGTGAATGGTCCAAATGAGCTTGAGTAAAATGTGTAACACAAGCTGTTGTTTGATGAAATCATCAAGAGATCCCCAATTGGTTGGTGGTGCTATTGAGTTCAAATATATCCTTACGGATTTCTGCTGCTGAATCTGTTTATTTCTGATAGAAGGCTGTTAAAGTCTCCAGCTCTAATAGTAGATTCATCTGTTCCTCCTTGCCATTCTGTCAGTTTTTGCCTCATGTATTTTGATGCTTTATTATTAGATGCATCCACATTAAGAATTGTTACGTCTTGGGGCGCCTGGGTGGCTCAGTGGGTTAAAGCCTCTGCCTTCGGCTCAGGTCATGATCCCAGGGTCTTGGGATCGAGCCCCCCGTCAGGCTCTCTGCTCAGCAGGGAGTCTGCTTCCTCCTCTCTCTGACTGCCTCTCTGCCTACTTGTAATCTCTGTCAAATAAATAAATAAAATCTTAAAAAAAAAAAAAGAATTGTTATGTCTTGCTGGAGTATTGCCCCCCTTCTCATTATGTAACGTTCCTTTTAACTTCTCTTGCTTTAAAGTCAGCTCTGTCTGAAATTAATGCAGCTACTCCCACTTTCTTTTGATTAGTGTTAGTATATCTTTTTCTGTTCCTTTACTTTTAATCTGCAAAGGTTTTTTTAATGGTTGCCCTAGAGTTTGCAATATATATTTATAATTAATCCAGTCACTCTCGGATAATACCATAATGCTTCACAAATAGTACCAAGTACCTTATAATAACAAAATATGACCAGTTTCTTCCTGCCATCCCTTGTTTCATTGCTGTCATTCATTTCACTTATGCATAAACATACACAGAAGCCAACATAATCAAATACATTGTTACTATTAATACTTAAAAACAGTTACCTTTTAGATAAATTAAAAATAACAAACATAAACATTTTTATTTTACCTTCTTTTATTCATTCTCTGATGCTCTCTTTATGTAGATCCAAGTTTCTAATCTGTGTCATTTTCCTTTTCTCTAAAGAACTTCTTTTAACATATCTTGCAAAAGCATATCTACTTGCAACAAATTCCCCCAATTTTTCTTTGTCTGACAAAAGTCTATTTCTCCCTACTTAAAAAAAAAATGTATTTTATTTATTTATTTATCTATCTGAGGGAGAGAACATGAGCAGGCAGAGGAGCAGAGTGGGAGGGAGGGGAAAAAATCTTAAACAGATTACACATTGAGCATGGAGCCCCATGTGGGGCTATGTCTTACAACCCTGAGATCATGACCTGAGCCGAGCCGAGAGTTGGACGCTTAACAACTGAGCCACCCATGTGTTCCTCTCCCCATTTTTTTTTTTTTTTGAAGACTTAATGTTTTCAGAGCAGTTTAGGTTCACAGCAAGATTGAGAGGAACATTCTCTTTCACTTTTGAAAGATCAATTTGAAGGATACAGAATTCTAGTTAGTTTTTCTTTCTCAGCCCTTTAAATATTTCATTCCATTGTCTTCTTGCTTGCGTGGTTTCTGAGAAGTTGAATTTAATTCTTATCTTGCTCTTCGATAAAGTGTTTTTTCCCTCTGGCTTCTTTCAAGACTTTTTCTTTATGTTTGATTTTTCCAGAGTTTGAATATGGTATGCTTACGTTTGGAGTTTTTGGCATTTATCCTACTTGGTTTTCTCTGAGCTTCCTGGATCTGTGGTTTGGTGTCTGACGTTAATTTGGGGGCATTCTTAGCCATCTGCTCCAAATACTGCTTCTCTTCCTTTCTTTTTCTTGTCCTTCTGGTCATCCCGTTGTGTATATGTTATACTTCTTGTAGTTTTCCCACAGTTCTTGGATATTTTGTTCTGGTCCCTCCCACCCCCCAGTCTCCCCCCCGCCCCCCAGTTTTGGAGGTTTCTTTTGTCATGTCTGCAAGCTCAGAGATTGTTTGTACAGCCTTGAGCGGTCTAACAATTAGTGCATGAAAGGCATTCTACATTTCTGTTACTGTGCTTTTAATTTCTGTCGTTTTTTAAAATTCTTTTTTAGAATCTCTCTCTACTTGCATTATCAATCCCTTCTTGATGTGTCTATTTTCTCATTTAAGATCTTAGCATATTAATCATAGTTTTAAAAATCTAGTCTGAGAGTTACAACATTCCCACCATAACTGGCTCTGGTTTTGATGCTTGTTTAGTGTCTCCAAATTGCATTTTCTGCCTTTTAGTATGCTTTCCGGTATTTTTTGAGAAGCAGACATGATGTACTGGATAAAAGGAACTACAGTAAAATAGGCCTTTAATAATGCTATGGTGAGGTGAAGGGGTAAGGGGAGTATGTATGAATCTCTTACTAGGTCTCAATCTTTTGGTGTCTCTGGTCTGTGAACTTCACCAGTACTTTCAGGTTTTCTCCCCCACTGGTGGGACAGGATGGCTGGTGGCGCTGGAGTTTGTTCTTTCCCTTTCCCCAAGTAGGTTAGGCTCTGACAAAACCCAGCAGGTTAAGCTCTGGTAAAATAGTTTTTCTTGAAGGCAGGTTTTGTTGAGAACAGAACGCCCTATCGTATTTCAGAATACTCCTTTTTCTCTCCTCCTGCCAGAAGCATGAGGGGATTTTTCTCTGATATTCACTGTTAGGACCTGGTAACTCTCAGAGGTAAAACTCACAAGACTTTTGGGGGAGTCCCCCCATGACCGGTTCTCCTGGAATTTTTACTTATTTTTTAAAAGACTTTATTTATTTGACTGAAAGAGAGTACATGCACATGTACACAAGCAGGGGGAGCGGCAGGCAGAGGGAGGAGGAGGCTCCCCCCTGAGCAGGGAGCCTGATATAGGGACTCCATCCCAGGACCCTGAGATCATGACCTGAGCCGCAGGCAGATGCTTAACTGACTGAGCCACCCAGGGGCCCCATCTCCTGGAATTTTTAACTTTCAGACTTGTCCACACTGAGCCTCCTGCCCTTCACCAGGTACTGCCCAGTTCTTCCTACCCCAGCAGTGGTTGCTAGAGGTAGTTTTTGCTTGTGGGTTTTTGCTCAAGTAAGTTATGATTCTTTGTATCTGCTAACAGTGGTTTATCTTGTGACCTCACGTCTCTGACAGATCTAAGGAGAGTTGTTGATTTTTCAGTTTTAGCTTTTTACTTGTTGGTAGGATGGAGTGGCAACTTCTGAACTTATTATATGCAAGACCAGAAATTCTGGCAATTTTATTTTTATTTCCAATATAAAAGGTTGTGTTTTAAAAATATACAAGCAATCTGTGCCCTTTTTGTGGGCATATGCTTTCAATTCTTTGGGTAGATAATTGGGAATACAATGGCTGCATCATATGGTAAATGGAGAATTTTTTTTTTTAAGATTTTATTTATTTATTTGAGAGAGAGACAGTGAGAGAGAGCATGAGCGAGGAGAAGGTCAGAGAGAGAAGCAGACTCCCCGTGGAGCTGGGAGCCCGATGTGGGACTCGATCCCGGGACTCCAGGATCATGACCCGAGCTGAAGGCAGTCATCCAACCAACTGAGCCACCCAGGCGTCCCTAAATGGAGAATTTTTAAAGAAACTACCAGTTTTCTAAAGTGGTTGTACCATTTTCTTTTCTTTTCTTTTTTTTTTTTTAAGATTTTATTTATTTATTCGACAGAGAGAGAGATATCACAAGTAGGCAGAGAGGCAGGCAGAGGGGGAGGGGAAGCAGGCTCCCTGCCGAGCAGAGAGCCGATGCGGGGCTCAATCCCATGACCCTGGGATCATGACCTGAGCTGAACCCAGAGGCCTCAACCCACTGAGACACCCAGGCGCCCCGTACCATTTTATTTTCTCATTAACTGTGTTTGAGAGTTCCAGTTGCTCCATATCCTTGTTATTTTTAAATGCTAACACTTTTTAATTTTAACTATTCAAGTGATTATCTAATGGTATCTTGTTATGGTTTTAATTTACATTTCCCTAATAGCTAATGATGTCAAACATCTTTTCATGCCCTTATTTATTTACCATCCTTATCTCTTCTTTGGTCAACTGTCTATTCAGAACCTTTGCCATTTGTCTGGGGGGTTTGTTTATCTTCTTAGTGCATTTTAAGAGTTCTATATATGTTCCAGATACAAGCGTTTGTTGGTCAAATAGTTTTGCAAATACTCTCTCCCAGTGTTGTGGCTTGCCTTTTCATTTTTGTTAGTGGTTTTTTTTTTTTTTTTGATGAATATAAGTTTTCAATTTCAGTGAATTCCAATTTATGCATGTCTGTATGTATGTATGCAAACTCTACTCTGAATGTGGGGCACAACCCTGAGATCAAATGTTACATGTTCTATTGACTGAGCCAGCCGAGCACCTTGATGAATTCTATTGATTGAATTTTTCTTTTATTGTCATATATTTTTCAAAGATTTCATTTATTTATTTGTCAGTGAGAGAGAGGAGAGAGTACAAGCAGGGGGAGTAGCAGGCAGAGGGAGAAGTAGGCTCCCTGCTGAGCAAGGAGCTAGATGAGGGACTCCATCCTAGGACCCTGGGATCAAGACCTGAGCCAAAGGCAGACACTTAACTGACTGAGCCATCCATGCGTTTCCTAGTCTTTTTTTTTTTTTTAAGATTTTATTTATTTGACAGAGATCACAAGTAGGCAGAGAGATAGGCAGAGAGAGAGAGGGAAGCAGGCTCCCTGCTGAGCAGAGAGCCCGATGCGGGGCTCAATCCCAGGACCCTGAGATCATGACCTGAGCCGAAGGCAGAGGCTTGAACCCACTGAGCCACCCAGGCGCCCCCCTAGTCATTTTTTTGTGACCCATTTAAGATGTTACAAAATTTAAGAACATTGAGAATATTTTCTGTGTTTTCTTCTAGAAGTTTTATAATTTAATTTTTTACAGTTAGGCCTTTGATCTATTTTGAGATAAATTTTGTATATGGTATGAGATATAAGGGTAGAGGTTCTGTGCGTTTCTTAATAATTTATTTACTGTTGTATAGCTGTTCACTTTTTCTAGAGCCATGTGTTAAAAAGATTACTCTTGGGGCGTCTGGGTGGCTCAGTCATTAAGTGTCTGCCTTCAGCTTAGGTCATGATTTCAGGGTCCTGGGATTGAGTCACTCAGTGGGCTCCTTGTTCAGCGGGAAGCCTGTTTCTCCCTCTTCCACTCCCCCTGCTTGAGTTCCCTCTCTTGCTGTGTCTCTCTCTGTCAAATAAATAAATAAAATCTTTTAAAGAAATAAAAAATAAAAAGATAACTCTTCCCCTATTGAACTTCTGCACTCTCTGTTCTGTTCTAAGTCTTGAAATTAGGTAATATAAGTCCTCTATCTTTGTTCTTTTTAAAAAATGATTTTGCCTATTCTGGGTCCCTTTAATTTTCATATGAATTTTAGGATCAGCTTGTCAAGTCCTACAATAAAACCTGCTGGTATTGTTACAGGTATTGCACTGACTCCATTGGGGAGAGCAAATTGAACCTTCTCATTCATGAAGAATATATATTTTTCTACTTACTCAGATCTTTCTTAATTTGTCTCAGATTGAGGGGTTTCTACTTAACTTTAGCTCGTTCCAGAGAAAAATTTAATTCTCTGTTTCCTTAGGGGAGAGGACAGACAGAAAACAGCCAAATCAGTTTTTCTTTTAATTGTGGTAAAATGCATATAATGTAAGATGGTAACATGTAATTTACCATCATAACCATTTATAATTGTATGGTTCATTGGTACATATTCACATTATTGAGCTACTATCACTACCACCCATCTGTAGAACTCTTCATCTTAGAAAACCGAACTCTGTATCCATTAAAATAACTAATTCATCCCTCTGCCCCTGGCAACCATCATTCTACACCATTATACTCCATTTTGTTTCTATGAATTTGGCTATTCTAGATATCTCATTTAAGTGGAATCATACAGTATTTGCCATTTTATAATTGACTTGTTTCATTTAGCATAATGTTCAAGATCATCGATGTTGTAGCTTGTTTCAGAATTTCTCTTTTAAGGCTGGATAATATTCCATTGTATGTATATACCACATTTTGTTTATCCATTTGCATGTCAGTGAAACTTTTTTTTTTTTTAAGGGTACAGTTATTTATTTTAGAGAAAGAGCATGCACTACAAATAGGCAGGGGCAGAGGCCAAGGAAGAGAGAGAGAGAGAATCTCAAGCAGACCCTACTGAGCACGGAGCCCAACACAGGGCTCAGTCCCATGACCCTGAGATCACAACTGAACCGAAACCAAGAGTTGGACACTTAACCGGCTGTACTACCTAGGCTTTCTCGGTTGTTTCCGCCTTTTAAGTGTTGTTAGTAATGCTGCTGTCAACATGGGTGTCCTAATATCTCCTTGAGACTATTTCACTTCATTTGAATATATACCCGAAATGGAATGGCTGGATCATATGGTTTGTTTTATTTTTAATTTTTTGAAGAATCACCATACTTTTTATCTGTGGCAGCTGCACCTTTTTACATTCCCATCAATTGTACAGAAGGGTACCAGTTTCTCCACATCTGTTACATCTTGTTATTTTCTTCTATTGTTAGTAGCCTTCCTAATAGGGATGAAGTGGTGTCTCCTCGTGGCTTGGATTTGTATTTACCTAATGATTAGTGATTTTTCCATGAGCTTATTGGCCATTTATATATCTTAGGAAAAATATCTAAGTCCTTTGTCCATTTTTTAAAAAGATTTATTTATTGGGGTGCCTGGGTGGCTCAGTGGGTTAAAGCCTCTGCCTTCGGCTCGGGTCATGATCCTGGGGTCCTGGGATCAAGCCCCACGTCGGGCTCTCTGATTGGCGGGGAGCCTGCTTCCTCCTTTCTCTCTCTCTGCCTGCCTCTCTGCCTACATATGATCTCTATCTGTCAAATAAATAAGTAAAATCTTAAAAAAAAAAGGGATTTTATTTATTTATTTATTTTAGAGAGAGGAAGTATGTGCATGTATGCAGTGGGAAGGAAGGAGAGACGGCGGTGGGGGGGGGGGAAACAGACTTCCTGCTGAGCATGGAGCTCAGTATGGCGCTTGATCCCAGGACCCTGAAATCATGACCTGGCTGAAATCAAGAGTCAGATGCTTAACTGACTGAGCTACCGAGGCATCCCATTACCCATATTTTAATTGGGTTTTTTGCTTTTTTATTGTTGAGTATAGGAGTTCTTAATATATTCTGGATATATTACCAGTACCACACTTTTTTTTATTATTTTACCTTTGTAATCAGGAAATGTGAAACTTTGTTCTTTTCTCAAGATTATTTTGGCTCTGGGAGCACCTGGGTGGCTCAATTGATAAGTGTCTGCCTTTGGCTCAAGTCGTAATGCTGGGGACCTGGGATCGAGCTCCTCATCGTGTCCCTGCTTGGTGGGGTCCTCCTGCTGCTGCTGCTCCCCCTACTTGTGCTCTCTCTCTATCAAATAAATGAAAACAATCTTTAAAAAAAAAAAAAGATTGTTTTGGCTCTAAAGTGACTTCTGAGATTCTATATGAACTTTCGGTGGACTTTTAAATTTCTGCAAAAAACATTGTTGGGTTTTTGAGTGGGATTGTACCGAATCTATAGATTGCTTTGGATATTATGAACTTTTTCTTAAGTTTTTAAAAATTTTTAAAGATTTTATTTATTTATTTGAGAGAGAGAGAGAGTGAGAAGCAAGCATGAGTGGGGTGAGGGGCAGAGGGAGAGACTGTCAAGCAGACTCCTTGCAGGGCATGGAGCCTGACTCAGGGCTCAGTCTCATAACCCATGAGATCATGACCTGAGCTGAAACCAAGATTGGATGCAGATGATGGATCCATCCACAAGCCCTAAGTTTTAAAACATTTTTTAAGTAATCTCTGCACCCAATGTGGGGCTCAAACCCAGAACTCTGAGATCAAGAGTTGCATGTTCTGCCAAATGAGCCAGCTGGGCTGCCCTGCCCCATGGATATTATGAACCTCTTTTTTTTTTTTTTTTAAAGATTTTATTTATTTATTTGTCAGAGAGAGAGGGAGAGAGAGCGAGCACAGGCAGACAGAATGGCAGGCAGAGGCAGAGGGAGAAGCAGGCTCCCCGCCAAGCAAGGAGCCCGATGTGGGACTCGATCCCAGGACGCTGGGATCATGACCCGAGCCGAAGGCAGCTGCTTAACCAACTGAGCCACCCAGGCGTCCCGGATATTATGAACCTCTTAATACTGACTTCTAATCCATAAACAAATGATGTCTTTCTTTTTCTTTTTTTTTTTTTTAAGATTTTATTTATTTATTTGACAGATAGAGATCACAAGTAGGCAGAGAGGCAGGCAGAGAGAGAGAGGGGGAAGCAGGCTCCCTGCTGAGCAGGGAGCCTGATGTGGGGCTCGATCCCATGACTCTGAGATCATGACCTGAGCCAAAGGCAGAGGCTTAACCCACTGAGCCACCCAGGTGCCCCCAAAGGATGTCTTTCTATTTGTTGTTTGTTTCTATCTTCTTTAACTTCTTTCAACAACATTTTTTAGTTTTCAGTGTACAAGTCTTTCACTTCCATAGTTAAATTTGTTCCTGAGTATGTTATATTATTTTTGATGTTATTGCAAATGGAATGGTTTTGTTAATTTCCTTTTGAAGTTGTTCATTTTTAGTGTATAGAAACGCAACTGATTTCTGTACATTGATTTTGTATCCTACAACTTTGCTGAATTCATTTATTCTAACAATTTGGCAGGGGGGAACCTTGAGATTTTCCTACATACAAGATTTTGGTATTTTGTCTGTGAACAGAGATAACTTACTTTTCCTTTGCAGTCTGAATGCTTTTTATTTCTCTTTCTTGCCTAATTACTCTGACTAAAACTTCTAGTACTATGTGATTAGAAGTGGCAAAAGCAGGCATCCTGTTTTATTCCTGATCTGAAGGAGAAAGCTTTCATTCTTTCATTAAGTGAGATCGTCTTGATCAGGTTGAATCTGTTTGTTTTTTCCAAGCTGTTCTTATTCCTGGTTTGTAGTTTGGTCAAGGGTGTTTACTAAGGTTTTCCCTTCCTTTCTGGGCCCTGAAATCCAGTATTTAGTTCCCTCCCATCATAAAACTGCTGAAATCTAGGAGTCAGCAAATTCTTGAAGGAAAAGTCAGAAAATGTCTTGAATGAAGAATATTAGACTTTATCTGTCATTCCATTTTTCTGGGATGTTGGCCATTTGAATCCTGGCAGCTTTGGTAGCCTGAATTCCAATTTTTGTGTCATCAGCCCCGCAAGACAACTACAAGCTTTATGATTATTCTTTCTTCATTAGCCTCTGTGTTCTGCTTTGAAGTCAGAAAATGCAGCAAGGGAATAAGGAACCATAAACATAGAGCTGATCTTTTTGTGATTCCCATTCAAACACTTAAATTTTTTTTTATCTGGTTTTTATAATTGTTCTGATACCACCTAAGCTGTCATAGCCAGAAGCAGAAATCTAGATGCATCATTTAAAAATGTGAAACATATGGGGCGCCTGGGTGGCACAGTGGGTTAAGCCTCTGCCTTCGGCTCAGGTCATGATCTCAGGGACCTGGGATCAAGCCCTGCATTGGGCTCTCTGCTCAACAGGGAGCCTGCTTCCCTCTCTCTCTCTGCCTGCCTCTCTGCCCAATTGTGATATCTATCTCTAGTCAAATAAATAAGCAAAATCTTAAAAAAAAAAAAAAAGTGTGAAACATAATTGGGGCCTGGCTAGCTCAGTCCATTGAGTGTGCAACTCTTGATCTTGGGGTTGTGAGTTCAAGTACCATGTTGGACGTAGAGCTTACTTTAAAAAAAAAAGGTGAAACATAATTCATTATGAGATCTGTAGTAGAAAATGTTATTTCATTCAACTGTTTGTAGGTATGACAGTTACTGGCCTTAAACCAGATACACATTATCATTAACAGGTATTTAGAGGATGGTTTAATGATCTGAAGAGTGTTATTAAAGCTTAAAATACTTTTGTAAACATTTTATAGGAATTCTTTTTAATATGTGAAGAATTATAAAACAGTTACAGGTTATCTTCATTGCATGGTATTTAATATATTGTTTTGCTTATTTTTTTTTAATTATAAAAGAAATACATGTTTGTTGTCATAAAATCAAGCAGAAGAAGTCTGATGTGGGGCCTAATCTTATGACCCTGAGACCATGACCTGAGCTGAAATCAAGAGTTGGACCCTTAACCAGACTGAGCCACCCAGGCACCCCGGCTATTGTATTATCTTAAAATAAGAGAACAATTAAGTGTGCTGTATCAGTTGACTCTTCCTTTTATGAATACTTTCTTTGTAGCTTGTGATACTGTTTGATAGCATTTTACCCAGAATAGAACTTCTTTCAAAATTGGAGTCAGTCCTCACAAATCCTGTTGTTGCTTTATCAGTGAAGTCTATGTAATATTCTAAATCTTTGTTGTTATTTCAACAGTCTTCAAGGTGTCTTCACCAGGAATAGATTCTGTCTCAAGAAACCACTTTCTTTGCTTATCTGTAAAAAGGAACTCTTCAGCTGTTCACATTTCATCATGAGGTTATAGTAGTTCAGTCATATCTTCAGGAACCTCTTCTAGTTCTTTTGCTATTTACATCACATCTGCGTTCAGAACATATACAACATTTATAAAGTTTGTAGTCTTATATGGGCACAGTTCATGGTACCCCAAAACAATTACCATGGTAACATCAGAGATCATTGTAACAAATAAAATGATAAGAAGTTCAGAAATACTTAGGGAATTATCAAAATGTGATACAGAAACATGAAATGAGCAAATGCCTTTGGGGAAAAATGGCACCGGTAGACTTGTTCGACACAGGGTTGCCACAAACCTTCAATTTGTAAAGAAAACACATTATCTGTGAAGCACAATAAAATGAGATATACCTGTATATGATTTCAGTCATTTGGGATTTAAGACTTGCTTTTGGTTTATGGCCTAAGTTATGGTCATTTTTTAAATGCTTGTGTGTGCTTGAAAAGAGTGTGATTTTATAATTGTTGGATGTAATGTTTACATATATAATACATATGTCTTACTAAATCAAGTTTGTTAATTCTGTTTAAATCTTTATTTTTACTGATTTTTTTCCTGCTTGTTTTATGAGTTATTGGTTAGTGTTTGCATGTCACATTTTTTTCAAATTCTTTACCTTTAACCTCTCTGAATTATTATGTTGTAGGTATAGCTCATGTAAACAGCTCATTGTACTCTTTTTACTTTTAGTTCTAATCTGGAAATCTTTGTCTTCTAAATAAAGCATCTTATCCATTTATATTTAATATAATTGTTGTTACCTGTCTTTAAATCTACTGTATTTTATATGCTTTCTCAGTCTTTTAATTATAAAGGTTTTTTATTTTATGTTTATGGTTTTTATTTATTTATTTTTAAAGATTTTATTTATTTATTTGAGAGAGACAGTGAGAGAGAACATGAGCGAGGAGAAGGTCAGAGGGAGAAGCAGACTCCCCATGGAGCTGGGAGCCCGATGTGGGACTCGATCCCGGGACTCCGGGGTCATGACCTGAGCCGAAGGCAGTCGTCCAACCAACTGAGCCACCCAGGCGTCCCTTTATTTTTTTTTTTAAGAGAGGGAGAGGAAGGGTGGGGCAGAGGGAGAGAGAGAGAATCTTTTTTTTTTTTTTCTTAAAGATTTTATTTATCCACCTGACAGAGAAAGAGATCACAAGTAGGCAGAGAGGTAGGCAGAGAGAAAGGGGCAAGCAGGCTCCCTGCTGAGCAGAGATCCCGATGCGGGCCTCGATCCCAGGACATGAGATCATGACCTGAGCCCAAGGCAGAGGTCCAACCCACTGAGCCACCCAGATGCCCAGAGAGAGAGAATCTTAAGCAGGCTCAACACCCAGCACAGAGCCCGATGTGAGGCTTAGCCTCACAACCCTAAGATCATGAGTCTGATGCTTATCTGACTGAGCCACCCAGGTGCCCCTTAATTAGAAGTGCTTTAAGCTATTTTTGTTGTTGTTGTTGTTTTGGGTATATGTCAGTATCCTAAGAATTACAACAGCCATCTCTGACTTCAGAAAATCCAGTGTCAATTGATCATTTTACATCTCTCCTGAATACTACAAAGATCTTAGGAGCATGTAATCTCCATGTATCTCCATTGGATTTACATGCTGTCATTGTGTTATAGTTTAATTTTCTTCTATATATTTTGTTATTTTCGAATTTTATTTTATTTTTATTTTTTCAAGATTTCATTTATTTGAGGGGGGCATGAATGGGGTGAGGAGCAGAGGGAAAGGGAAAAGGAGAAGTAGACTTCCCTCTGAGCAAAGAGCCCAACGTGGGTCTCGATCCCAGGACCCCAGGATCATGATCTGGGCTGAAGGCAGATGCTTAACGGACTGAGCCTCCCAGGGGCCCCTATTTTTATTTGTTTTTTTTTTTTTTTTAAGTCACAAGATGTTATTATTGTGTTATATAGTATAATGTTTATTTAGCTTTACCCAAATACTTGCTGTTTTTGTTGTTCTTCATTCCAGCAGTCCTTCTAGAATCATTCTCTTTCATGTTTGAAGAATACATTTTGTACTGTTTAGTATGACTCTTTTGACAGCAGAGTCTCTGTTTTTGTTTCATAAATTGAGTCCGGATACAGGCCTCAATACCAGAACCCTGGGATTATGACTGAACTGAAGGCAGACAGTTAGCCAACTGAGCAACCCAGGCATCCCTAGATAAAGGTCTTTTAAGACATAAAAAGCATGGGCATCTGGGTGGCTCAATCGGTTAAGCATCTGCCTTCAGCTCAGGTCATGATCCTGGGGTCCTGGGATGGAGCCCCACACTAGAGACCTAACCAAGAGTGTCAATAAACCTTGCCAATAAACCACACTCGGAAAACGCAGAGCTGGAATACATATTCATTTGATTTATTTGATAAATAGGCTTGCTATAACAATTTGACCAAGATCTCAAAAGAAGTTATCTTTAAAAAAGATTTTTTAACATTTAAAAAGTTTTCATAGTTAATATATACATAATGTCAAATTCAAAGGGTGGGGCGCCTGGGTGGCTCAGTTGTTAAGTGTCTGCCTTCAGCTCAGGTCCTGATCCGAGGGTCCTGGGATTGAGCCCCACATCGGGCTCCTTGCTCCGCAGGAGGTCTGCATATCCCTCTCCGACTCCCCCTGCTTGTGTTCCCTCTCTCGCTGTGTCTCTCTCTGTCAAATCAGTACATAAACTCTTTTAAAAAAAATTCAAAGGGTACCAGTGACATTGAGGCTCCTTTCTTCCCTCAATAAAGGAGGTAAAGTTACCAGTTTCATATGTATCCTTCCTCAGATGTTCTATGCATTCACAGACTTGTATATATTTATATATGTACATATGTATAGTGTTTGTGTGTGTGCTTACAAATGATAGCATAGTGTATACATAGGACATAGGTTTTTTTACCTATAATCAAAATTATATCTTAATTTTTAAAAAACGACATTTAAAACTCAATTTAAGGGTCTATCTTGTTATGAAATTTGTAGGTCTGTATTATCATGAGTAAACTTTTATTATCAAAGTTTATCTGTTTGCAGTAGTTTTGAGTATAAGATTTTTCTTGTCACAAATTTATACATACTTTGGTTATATTCAAATTTTGCTTTTGTTGGGTATACTACTAACATACACACACATGCATATACCGTAATGTGTGTATTTATATCCATAGAATTAAAAATGCCAATTATATTTAAAATAATTTTTTTTTAATTTTTATTTTATTTATTTGATAGACCAAGATCACAAGTATGCAGAGAGTCAGGCAGAGAGAGAGAGAGAGGGAGGAGGAAGCAGGCTCCCCGCAGAGCAGAGAGCCCGGTGCGGGGCTCGATCCCAGGACCCTGAGATCATGACCTGAGCCAAAGGCAGAGGCTTTAACCCACTGAGCCACCCAGGCACCCCTAAAATAATTTTTTAAAAGATTTTATTTATTTATTTGACAGAGAGAGATCACAAGCAGGCAGAGAGGCAGGCGAGGTGGGGGGAGAAGCAGGCTGAGCAAAGAGCCCGATGCGGGGCTTGATCTCAGGACCCTGAGACCATGACCTGAGCCGAAGGCAGATATTTAACCCACTGAGCCACCCAGGCGCCCCATGAGAATGTTGTATAATCTTCAAATGACTAAGAAGTAGGTAATGATTTTAATTTTATAGCTGTGAAAACAGAGACTCAGACTGCTAAAATAATCATATATTCTTTCCTATTCTCTCATTTAAAAAATATATTTTTAAAAGATTATATTTATTTACTTGTCAGAGAGTGCCAGAGGGAACACACAAGCAGGGGGAGCGGGAGTCAGAGGGAGAAGCAGGCTCCTCATTGAGCAAGGAGGGGATTGTGAGACTTGATCCTAAGACCCTGGGATCATGACCTGAACCCAAGGCAGATGCTTAACCAATGGAGCTACCCAGGGATTCCCTAAAATATATATATATGCATAAAAATATTTTGAAGATTATATTTATTTATTTGAGAGAGAGAGTGGGCATGTGCTCGTGCATGTGTTAGGGTTGAGGGCAGAGGGAGAAACAGACTTCCCGCTGAACAGGGAGCCTGATGCAGAGCTCGATCTCAGAACCCTGGGATCATGAACTGAGTTGAAGGCAGACACCTAACCAACTGAGCTACCCAGGCGCCCCTCTTTGAACAGTTTAATAGTTCCACAGTGAACAGTATCTTCTAAAGTATCAGATAGATCCCATTTTGAATCTGTGTACTGTGTTGTAGCTGGGAAATTTTATCCCTAGCCATAAGTCCCCATTTATATAACATTAGTAAAGGTGGTATTTCGTTAGTATATCTAATATGGCCAGTATTGATGATCTTCATGACACTATCACTTAATGTAGTGCTTTTTGAAGTGATTCATTCATTCTGCTAATATTTGACTGAACATGATATGTCAGAAACCATTCTAGCATTGGAGGTAGAGGACAAAATCAAATATCAACATTCCAGATACATTTATTTGATTTGGAAAGAGAGACAGTATAACAAATATGTAAAATTGTGATAAGTGCTCAAAACCACAGTAAGAGGATGTGGAGTGAGGATTGTTCTTCAAGGTGATTAAACAGATATCTAAAGAAGTGACTGTCATAAAATTTGTAGATATTTGAGGAAAGAACCTTCTTAGCAGCTGTAGAAACCCTGAAGTTGGAGAATGCCTGCATTTGGCCAAAAACCAAACAAAAAATGCCCAACATCGTTTGTCATCAGGGAAATGCAAATTAAAATCACAATGATATACTACCACATACCAACAAGAATGGATAAATCTAAAGGGATTAAAAACAAAAATGTTATCAAGGGTACAGAATAACTACAACTCATATTTTGCTGCCGGTATCTTTATTGTTCCTCAAACTCTGCAGGCCATTTGTGAGATTGTTTGAGTATTCTGCCCGTATTTTAATAAAATTGTCCTTTTATCATAGAGTTTTAGAAGTTTTTAGGTGTATTCTCTGTAAAATATTTTCTCTTGATCTTTGATTTGCCTATTCATTTTCTTCACAGTGTCTTTCAATAATCACAAGTTTTATTTTAATTTTTTAAGATTTTTTACTTATTTATTTGACAGAGAGTCAGACACAGCAAAAGACAGCACACAGGCAGGGGGAGTGAGAGAGGGAGAAGCAGTCTTACCGCTGAGCAGGGAGCCCGGTGCAGAGCTCAATCCCTGGACCCCAGGATCACGACTTGAGCCAAAGGCAGCCGCTGAACAACTGAGTCAGCCAGGTGCCCCTAATCACAAGTTGTAACTATTAATGAAATCCTTTGGTCCTCTCTAAAATATTTACCAACCTCAAGGAGACCTGGCTTTTCATTCTGAATATTTTGGGACTTCATTAAAGTCTTTGATCTAACAGATTACCCTGGCTGCTGTGTGAAGAATAGATTATAAAGCAGCAAGAGCAGAAACAGAATAGTTAAGAGGCTACTATAGTGATCTAGAAAGAAATAGTGGTACATTCGACTGGGGTTGTAGTGATGGGGGCATTGAAAAATCTGGAGTTAAAGATATAGGCTACTGAATTTGCTGATTTGGAATGTGTTATGAGAGACAGTCATGGAGGGAAGCAGTTAGGATGATTCTGTATTTCTTGTTTGAGAAATTCTGTATTTCTGGTTTGTGCCATTTACAGAATATCCGAAGCTACAATTGACCAAGGTTATTTTAAAATCTAATGTATGTTTGTCCAGTAGTATGTTGTTCAACATGAAGTAATTGGAAAAAAAAATTTTTTTTAATAAAGTAATTGGAAGGGTGTCCTATAATACAAGAAACTTAAGAAATTCAAATATATGATTATGGGGCACCTGAGTGGCTCAGTTGATTAAGTATCTGACTCTTGGTTTTGGCTCAGGTTGTGATCTCCTGGTCATGGGATCAAGCCCTAAGACAGGCTCTGTGCTTAGTCCAGAATCAGCTTGATCCTCTTCCTCCCCCTCTGTCCCTCTCCCTGCTCAGGTGTGCACTCATGCTGTCTCTCTATCTCAAATTTAAAAAAAAAAAAAGAAACAAAGAAATATATGATTACTACCCTCTTTTCTAAGAGAGAATTTTAGAGGAAATTTTACTCTTTTTTTATATACATGTAATAGAGTTGATCTGCATATTTGGAATCATGTGCTAGAATGGAATCTAGCAATAACAATACTTGATTGTTTAAATTTAAAAACTGCTATTCTCATGGGGCTCCTGGGTGGCTCAGTTGGTTACGTGACTGCCTTCAGCTCAGGTCCTGATCCTGGAGTCCCAGGATCGAGTCCCGCATCAGGATCCCTGCTCACGGGGGAGTCTGCTTCTCCCTCTGGCCTTTCCCCTCTCATGCTCTCTCTCTCTCATTCTCTCTGTCTCTCTCAAATAAAAAAATAAAATAAAATAAAAATTATATTTAAAAAAAACTGCTATTCTTGAGGCACCTGGCTCACTCAGTTGGTGGAGCATGTGAGGTGTTTGTTTTGTTTTATTTTTTAAAGATTTTATTTATATATTTATTTAGAGCACACGTGAGCATGAGCAGGAGGAGAGGGAGAGAGAGAATCCTGGGTAGTCTGTGCTGAATATGAAGCTCGAGGCAGGGCTCGATCTCAGAACCCTGAGATCATGACCTGAGCCAAAATCAGGAGTCAGATGCTTAACAGACTGAGCCACCCAGGTACCCCACATGTGACTCTAGATCTCAGGGTCATGAGTTCAAGCTCCACATTGGGCATGGAACCTACTTAAAAAATAAAATAAAATAACAATAGGGGCTCCTGGGTGGCTCAGTTGGTTAAGCATCTGCCTTCTGCTCAGGTCATGATCTGGGATTGAGTCCTGCATTGGGCTTTCTCTCAGTGGGGAGTCTGCTTCTCTCTCTCTCCCTCTCATTCTGTGTGCTCTCTCTCACTTTTTCAAATAAATAATAAAAATAAAAAAGTAAAAATTGCTATTCATTTGGCTTTTTATCTTCATTACCAACTTGAGGACTTTTTGTGCATTTATAAAAACAAGTTAGTTTTAATAATCCTTTATGGAGATAGTCTTTGATCATAGACCATAATGCTATTTTATATCTTTGTCAGAAAAGTACATTCTTACTCATTAAGGTGATTCTTAGCTTCCCTGTAGGCTTAAGTATGATTCTTTAAAGATTTTTTTTTTTTTTATTTGACAGACAGATCACAAGTAGGCAGAGAGGCAGGCAGAGAGAGAGAGGAGGAGGAGGCAGGCTCCCCACTGAGCAGAGAGCCCGATGTGGGACTCGATCCCAGGACCCTGAGATCATGACCTGAGCTGAAGGCAGAGGTTTTAACCACTGAGCCACCCAAGTGCCCCTAGGCTTAAGTATGATTCTATATGGGAATCAAGTTAAAGCAAATCTTGAGTTTTTGCCAGTAAAAGTCATTGTTTCAATTGTGATTTCACCAGTGTTCTATATATGCCAAGTTATGAGTTTCTTTTCAAATTTATAGGAGCTAGTTTATGATAGTAGAAAGAATTTTGGAATAGGAAGGGAACTGAATTCTAGTCCAGCTGTGTGAATTTAGGCAAATCATTAACTTTGGATATCTCATTTTTTTCATTTGTAAAATGAGGAATAATTTATTAAAGTTCTTTTAAAATCTGAAATTATAGTTTCTTATTGGTTTTATAAAGATTTAGGTTTATAAAGATCTTTGAACCATAATTGTATTAGAAACATTGAAAATTCAATCTTAGGGTGATTCATAAAAAGAAATGAATTGTGGGCATCTTGCATGGCTCATAGAATGTTATTAAATCTGAATCACTGTTACCCATATCAAATTTAAGTCCATGACTAATAAAGCTACCTTTCTCTCTTAATAGTTTCATTGAGATATAATTCACATACCATAAAATTCACTCATTTGAAGTATACAGTTCAGGGGTCACCTGGGTGGCTCAGTTGGTTAAATGTCTGCCTTTGGCTCAGATCATGATCTCAGGGTCCTGGGATTGAGCCTCCTGTTGGGTTCCCTATTCAGCAGGGAGTCTACTTCCCCTCTGCCCCTCCCCAGTCGTGCTTGTACTCTCTCTCTCAAATGAATAAATAAATTTTTTTTTAAAAAGTGTACAAATCAGGGCATCTGGATGTCTCTGTTAGTTAGTGTCTGACTCTTGGTTTTGGCTCAGGTCATGATGTCAGGGTTGTGAGACAGAGCCCCAAGTTGGGCTCTATGCTTAGCCTGGAGTCTGCTTGAGATTCTCTCCCTCTCTCACTGCATGTGTGCATGTGCTCATGCGCTATTTGTCTCTCTCTCTCTCTCTCAAATCTTAAAAAAAAAAAAATAAGTGTACAATTCAGTGGTTTCTAGTATATTCACAGAGTTGTGTAGCCATCACCAGGATCAGTTTTTTTGTTTTTGTTTTTGTTTTTTTAAGATTTTATTTATTTATTTGACAGAGATCACAAGTAGGCAGAGAGGTAGGCAGAGAGAGGGGGAAGCAGGCTCCCTGTTGAGCAGAGAGCCTGATGTGGGGCTTGATCCCAGGACCCTGGGATCATGACCTGAGCTGAAGGCAGAGGCTTTAACCCACTGAGCCACCCAGGCGCCCCGCAGGATCACTTTTTATCATTTTCATTACCCCATAAAGAAAATACCTTTCACCTCAAACTTCCAGCCCTAAGCAACCACTAATATACTTTCTGTCTTATAGATTTGCCTATTCTGAACATATCTGATAAATATGTGGCCCTTTTTGTCTGGTTTCTTTCACTTGATATATTTTCAAGGTTTATCCATATTGTAGTATATATCAACACTTGGTATTCCTTTTCTTTGTCAAGCAGTATTCCATTGTATACCACATTTTATCTGTTCATCATTTGATGGACATTTGGGTTGTTTCCACTTTTTGGCTATTATGAATAATGCTCCTATGAACATCTGTGTATAAGTTTTTGACATACATTTTTATTTCTCTTGGATTTATATATCCCCACTAAGAGTGGGATTTCTGGACCCTCTGATAAGTCCATTTAATAATCATTTGAGGAACTTCCTGGGCTGTTTTCCTAAGTGGCTGTACCATTCAGCATTCCTACCAGCCTCTACACTCCTACCAGCCATGTATGAGGGTTCCAATGTCTTTACATCCTCCCTTACACTTAGCATTATCTGTCTTTCTGATTGTAGTCATCTAAGTGGGTATGAAGTGGTGTCTCCTTGTGGTTTGATTTCCATTTCGCTGATGGTTCAGGATGTTGAGCATCTACTCATTTGCGTATTAAGGCTAGCTCTTTCCCTGAAGTGTATGCTGAGCTTTCTGAAGTATCAAATAAGCAATGTCTTCTCACTCCTACTAGAAAGTAAATTGAAGCCTAATTTAACCCACACATCTGTTTTCACCTTTATTTCTGTAAAATGTAACAATGAATTTTATTGGAAATAAGGATGATCTGTATTTTAGTTGGAATTGTTACCTGTCTTTAGTTGGGGAACAGAACTTTCATTGATACAGCTTTAACACTGAAATCTCGGCAATTTGCTCAGTCTTTCAAGTGTTCATGAGTAAAACTGCAACTTAGAAAGCAAAAAAGATAGGAATGAAGCATGTCTGGGAATCTGGTAGAAAATTTATAGTAGCCCTATTTCCCTTGTATCATAGAAGTTTTATGGGAAAAAAAAGTTTTGTGAATTAATAACAGCACATATAAATGTGTTTCAGGAGCACATTTAATTTAGGATGTGGACTAAAACAGGTTGGTTTGAAATGACACTTTTGTTAATAGAAACTTAATTTGTTCAATTAAGAATATTTAGTTTTAGGGGCACCTAGCTGGCTTAGTTGGTAGAGCATGTGACTCTTGATCTCAGGGTCTTGAGTTGAAGCCCCATGTTGGACTTGGAGCTTACTTGAAAAAAGTGTGGGGGATGCTTGGGTGTCTCAGTCAGTTAAGTGTCTGCCTTTGGCTCAGGTCGTGATCCCAAGGTCCTGGGATGGAGCCCTGCATTGGACTCCTGCTCAGTGGAGAGCCTCTTCTCTCTCTCTCCCTCTGCTATTCCCCCTGCTTGTACTCTCTCCCTCCCTCTCCCTTTATCAAATAAATAAATAAAATCTTAAGAAAAAAAAAAAGGAATATTTAGTTTTAGTAGAGATTTTGCCCTGAAAAATATTAATTGCTATAGTCTGGATTTTGTTTTAGTCCAGTCAGATTTTTGAACTAATTTTTTTTTGTTTTTAATTTCTGTTCCAGAAATACATGCTACAGGATTTAACTATCAGAATGAAGATGAAAAAGTCACCTTGTCTTTTCCTAGTACTCTCCAAACAGGTAAGAGTTGTGGCTTTTGTAAAATCCCCTGATGAATAGTGACACCTTATTTCTTCCAAAGAAATTTGTTGTATACCTTTTTTTCCTCAATTTAAGCAGATTAAATATTAAGACAGAGCTTTTGAAAGAGGTTCATTGCAGCTTTTGGGCCACCAGGAAGAAAGACCAAAACTAATGATCATTCTACCCTAGAACATAATGCATTGTTTTTTACCTTTTCAGTCTCACCTTTCTAAAAATACAGTTACACAGCTCTGTCTTCCAGTAATTGAGGCCTCATCTCTGAGATGAATGTCCCACAGTTGATTTTGATGTAGAAAAGTATAGTGAGGGCATGGAAGGAAAGATTTGTTGATAAAACACTATTATTAGGTAGGGGTGCCTGGGTTGGCTCAGTTGGTTTTGTTCACTCTTCATCTCTGCTCAGGTCTTGATCTCAGGATCGTGAGTTTTTAAGCCTGGCCCTGGGCTCCACACTGGGTGTGGCACCTCCTTAAAAAATCATCATCATCATAATCCAGATTCTGTTATTAGGTATAAAAAGCACAAAGGAGGGGCGCCTGGGTGGCTCAGTGGGTTAAGCCGCTGCCTTCGGCTCAGGTCATGATCCCAGGGTCCTGGGATCGAGCCCCACATCGGGCTCTCTGCTCAGCGGGGAGCCTGCTTCCTCCTCTCTCTCTGTCTGCCTCTCTGCCTACTTGTGATCTCTGTCTGTCAAATAAATAAATAAAATCTTTAAAAAAAAAATAAAAAAAAGCACAAAGGAAAAAGGAAGACTTTCTGAGCTTAATATAGTGTAAGAAATTATATACAAATCAGTTGGTAAAGCACTAAGACTTTGATTAATGATCAATTGAAAAGCAACAAGTGGAGTGCATTTGTCATGATGAGCACCAGATGATGTATGAAAGTGTTGAATCACTATATAGTACACCAGAAACTAATACAAAACCATGTGTTAACTAATTGGAATTAAAATAAAAAGTTAAAAAGTAAGAGGGAATTTGTATGAAAAAAATGCAAATGACTAAAACATGTGACAAGATATTTGGCTCTCTCATAATGAGAAATATGAAAACAGCAGTTACTGATACATCAGTTTTTGCCTGTTTTGTATCAGTGACTACCTTGATAGTACTGGTGGGACTGTAAATCCATGCAGTGTACTTGGAAGGCAGTCTGGCATTATGTATCAGAAGCCTAAACAAGGGCACCTGGGTGGCTTAGTGGGTTAGGCCTCTTTTTTCGTCTTGGGTCATGATCTCAGGGTCCTGGGATCGAGCCCTACATCAGGCTCTCTGCTCAGCAGGGAGCCTGCTTCTGCCTGCCTCTCTGCCTACTTGTGATCTCTCTCTCTCTGTCAAATGAATAAATAAAATCTTAAAAAAAAAAAAAAAGCCTAAACATATTCATGGTTTTGACCCAGCAATTCTGATAATAGGAATATATCCTAAAGAAAAATCATAAATGCAAGAAATGCTTTATGCCTAGAAATGTCTATTGAGACATTACTTAAGGTAGTAAAAAATTAGAATGAATGTATTTGTTCAGCACTGAGGGAGTAATTATGACATCAGTATGGTGGCATATATATAGCAACTAAAAGTGAGCTTAATGAATTCTTAACATTGTGAAGTGCTTATTATAATGTAAAATTGAAAAACAGAATACAAAATTACATATACAGGGTGATGAATCATATCTCTAAAATGATGCAAATAAAATGATACGTCTGGTTTTTGACATAATTGATGGTTTTTATTCTTATTTATACATTTTTTAGTTTCCATAATTTCTATACTGGTAATATATTGCCTTAATAGGATCTTTAGAAAAATTTTAAATTGGAGTTTTATTTTTTGGTTCAGTGCTCTTACATTTTGCCTTTTTCTAACTAGGATTTCTTGGATGAAATTATTATAAAAATAAATGTTTTGCCATGAACATGTATTAAAAGATACCAAAGAATATAACATAAAAATTAAGATTTCTGTTTTTTTTTACATCTTCCACTTCCATTGTTTTGTGAATATATCCAGAAATATCTTGTGTGTATATATAAGTATACACATAATTTTTTTAAAAGATTTCTTATTTATTTGACAGATGGAAATCACAAGTAGGCAGAGAGAGAGGAGGAAGCAGGCTCCCCGCTGAGTGGAGAGCCTGACGCAGGGCTTGATCCCAGGACCCTGGGATCATGACCTGAGCTGAAGGCAGAGGCTTTAACCCACTGAGCCACCCAGGCGCCCCAGTATACACATAATTTTAATCCACGAGTGGGATCGCAAATCTCAGTGGATTACAACAAATATTTCCTGCTCACACCTGGCCCTGAGGACTCCTGCAGCCTGTCTCCACCTTTGCTTAAGAGCTCTGCTCAGCTCACAGCTCTTCTCATTCCAGGACCGGTAGTGAGCAGCTACTATCTGCAGCATGCTGTTCTCTCCATGGCAGAGGGCAAAAGCTCAGGGATGGGAACAGAGACAAACCACACAGATACATTTCAGGCTTCTGCATGGATGGTGGTATACTTGATGTCCGTGCACATTTCATTGGCCAAAGCAGATAGCATGGCCAAGCCCAAAGTCACTGTGGCAACAATTACCAGAGATTTGATTAAACTTCTACTATGAAAACTAGAGTAAAAAGCCTAACAATAATAGAAATATAGGAACTTGTTAAAAGCAAAGACAAAGGAAAAGAAAGTCTCAAAAAGGAATAGAAAGTCTCAAAAAAAACCCCACATAAAACAAATTAATACCCTTAGAAATACTGTTAATATCACATTCATTAAACAATAACAAGTTGGTTAAGCGTCCAACTCTTGATTTCTGCTCAGGTCATGATAACAAGGTCATGAGAGGGAGCATGGTCTCCATCCTTAAGATTGTCTCTCTTGCCCTCTGCTCCTCCCCCTACCATTTGTCCACTCTCTCTCTCTTAAAAAAAAAAAAAAAAAAAAAAAAAACCAAATAAAAAGAACAGGACAGATCACTATCAAACAGAAAGAATTAGAGCAAGAAAACTTCCAGAAATTATAATACAACAGTAATGAAAAAGCTGATAGGAGTTTTTGAAGATGAAATAGAGGAATCTTACACATGGTAGGAAAATTTGAGGACCAGTCTAGCAGAGCCAACATCCATCTAGTAAAAGAGAGGACAGAGAAAATGAGAAGAGAAAGTTATTAAAGATCCAAAAGAAGAACATTTTCTTGAGGTGATTTCTGAGGTGATTGGGAACTTCAGTTTGAAAAGATACACCACTAAAAAAAGAAGAAGAAAAAGAAAGAAAACAAGAAAAGGTATACCACTGAGAAGGGCTAACTCAATAAATGTAAAAACTCCCATACAAATTTTAGAACTTCCGGGGATAAAAGTGAGGCTCTCAAGAGGCACCTGGGTGGCTCAGTCAGTTAAGCATCTGACTCTTAATTTTATCTCAGGTCATGATCTCAGGGTTGTGGGGATTGAGCCTAGTGGAGTCAGGCTCCACACTCAGTGCAGAGTCTGCTTGGGATTCTCTCACTTCTTCTCCCTCTACCCCTACCCCTGCTCGTACTTGCTCTTGAATGAATGAATAAAGTGAGGCTCTCTAATAAGAGTTTCT
This sequence comes from Lontra canadensis, assembly GCF_010015895.1. Lineage (NCBI taxonomy): Eukaryota > Metazoa > Chordata > Mammalia > Carnivora > Mustelidae > Lontra > Lontra canadensis. The sequence goes on along the minus strand of NW_022631037.1, from coordinate 12,630,310 downwards.
TCCCAAGGACAGGGGGTTGGGAGGAAGGAGGGAAGGCTAGCAGATTACCTTCAAAGTTCAGGGAGCAGAATAGCAGTAGTAGTAGACTGAGAGGTGGGTGGGGGGATAAAATGGGTGAAAGGGAGTGGGAGTACAGGCTTCCCATTACGGAATGAGTAAATCAGGGATTAGAGGTACAGCATAAGGAACATAGTGGTATCATAATAGCGTTGTATGGTAACAGGTGGTAGCTACACTTATGGTGAGCGTAGCAAAGGGTATAGAGTTGTCAGATCACTACGTTGAATACCTGAAACTAATGTAACACTGTCTATCAACAATATTTGAATGAATTTTTTAAAAAGGAATAGCAGATTAACCAAAGGGAACAGTGGAAACTAGACTCTACTGAAGCCATTCCTTCAAAATTCTGTGTATCTGATTTTCAGCCTAGAATTGATTCTGTGCTTTTAGCCAAATTGTGAATTTAAAGAGGTAGAATAGGAGTGCAGGGAGCCTGATGCAGGGCCTCAGTCCCAGGACCCTAAGATCATGACCTGAGCCAAAGGCAGATGCTTAATGACTGAGGCACCCAGACATCCTAGGAGCAAAAAAATTTTAAAGCAGGTTTTTGAAATCATCCCAGAGTATACATAAACTGTGTGTGTGTGTGTGTGTAGAGAGTAGATTCATCTGTTTAGCATTAGGAAATATGACAAATTATTAAGTCAAAATTTCAAGATATTAGATTTATCAAAAGAAGCTGGAATGTAGGGGCACCTGGGTGGCTCAGTGGGTTAAGCCTCTGCCTTCTGCTCAGGTCATGATCTCAGGGTCCTGGGATCGAGCCCCACATCAGGCTCTCTGCTCAGCAGGGAGCCTGCTTCCCCGCCTCTCTCTGCCTGCCTCTCCGCCTACTTGTGATCTCTGTCTGTCAAATAAATAAATAAAATCTTAAAAAAAAAAAAAAAAAGAAGCTGGAATGCATTTGCTAGAATGCTTGAGCAGGTAAGAACAGACAGAAACCCCTAGAAGGTGCATGTGTGATATATGTATACATATCTCTATACATGCATATGTATAAATGTGTGCAGGTATAATACATGCATGTTTCTATGACTGCTTAATCTGTGCCAATTAATCTGTACTGTTTTATGTGTATCATAAATACTAATTTGTTCATCCTTTTTGAGATAGTTTGTTACCTGCATTTTATAGATAAACCAAGGTACAAAGGTAGTTTAATTTAATAACTTGCCCAAGGTCAATAGGTATTAGGTGCCAGAGTCTGGATTTCAAACCAAAGCAGTTTAATCCAAAGTCTATACTTCAAACCATCATATTATGCTTTTTATTTTTTAATTAAATATTATAAAAATACAATACATGGTTTAAAAATCAAATGACATACAGTGGAAATAGTGTTTGCCATCCTAGCCCTTTCTTCCTCTCTGAGCTCTTCTTAGAAGCAACCAGTTTCCTATGTATCCTTTTAAAACTATTCGATGGTTTTGTAAGCATTTCTGCATATACTGTTTTAAGAACACAGAAACTAGCATGCCATCTGTCATATTCTGCACCCTTCTTTCCCCCTTACACGTGTGTGTGTGTGTGTGTGTGTGTGTATGTGTGTGTGTGTGTAAATAAAAGAGGTCGGGGGCACCTGAGTGGCACAGTTGGTTGAGCATCTGACTCTTGGTTTCAGCTTACATTGTGATCTCAGGGTTATGGGATTGACCCCTACCTTGGGCTCCATGCTCAATGGGGGGATCTGCTTGGGATTCTCTCCCTGTATCCCTCCCCCACTCTCTCTCAATCTTTCTAAATAATAAATAAATAAGTCTTTTTTTTTTTTTTTAAAAAGGGTCAGCTATCAGTATATAAGAGCTTTGTCATTCTTGATGAGGACTATTTACAGCAGACATGGTAAATCGTGAAGTCATTTCTAAGGTCAGAGAAGGTTATGACCTTTTGTATACTGGAATTCAGCAGAGTTTGGGAGATTTTTAGTTAATACAACAGTATAAAAAAGTAACTGATGTAAGTATTAGAATTAGAAATTATCTTATTTGAGGGGCACCTGGGTCGCTCAGTTGTTGGGCTCTTGATTTCTGCGCAGATCATGATATTGGGGTTGTGAAATGGAGCCCTGAATTGGGCTTCATGCTGAGCATGGAGTCTGCTTGTCCCTGTCCCTCTGCTCCTCCCCTTTCTCATGCTCGCTTGTTCATTTGCTCTCTCAAATAAATAAATAAATAAATAGAATCTTTTTTAAAAAATGACATTATCTGAGGTGCCTGTGGCTCAGTTGTTGAGCGTCTGCCTTCAGCTCAGTTCATGATCCCAGGGTCCTGGGATCGAGCCCCACATTGGGCTCCCTGCTCAGCCGGAAGCCTGCTTCTCCCTCTCCTACTCCCTCTGCCTGTGTTCCTTCTCTCACTGTCTCTCTCTGTCAAAGAAATAAATACAATCTTTAATTTAAAAAAAAGAAATTATCCTATTTGAGATTGAGACTAATACTGAGTATTGAACATCTGTAACTATCTGCTTGAAAATCTTCAGCTTTTACATTTTCCCACTATTCTCTGGAGCACAATTACCTTTGTTTTTTCAAGTTTTGGTAAGCTGTACAAGCATTCTGTCTTCTGGTAAGGGAATAAATCTGGAGCATGTATTGAAAGGACCTTAGTAATCTTTGTGTTTAGCCTCACCAGACTTAACAGTCATGCCAGCTATTTCATAGCTAAGCAAAACATTTTCTTTTCTGAATTGGCATGTTCTAGAATAGTGGTGAAATTATCGTGATCATTGTAAGCTGACAACAACTTCATAATCTTCTGTTAAGGATCCTACAGAGTGGTGTTTATTTGGAGAAACATAGGTGATACTGACATTTCTAAGAGTGAAAAACAGGATCACAGGAAACAGTGACACAAAGGCAGAGACCTTTATTTACTCTTTCTATACAAATTAATCTGTCTTTAATTTTTTTTGGTATTTAGTAGGCTCATTAAATTTTTATTGAAGTTTTTCAAGATCTAGTTCAGGTTTTACAACAATTATACTCTCCTAAGCTTTAAAGAAATAAGGCTTTTGGTAGAAGTTGCAGTTTTCCAGTTGTTGAATTTATAAATGAGCTTATTATATGTTTTAAAAGGTTTATCATCCCAAGCAGATAAATATTGTGTATAATGGATATTGAAATAAGGTGTCTAATGTGAGGAAGCAATGTAAATTATGTGGGCAAACAGGTATAAGATTAGACAGTCTGGCAATCAGTTCTTCAGTATGGTGTAAATTTGATAAGTTGACATTTATTAAGCCTTTTTTCTCCTGTTTTTGCCCTATAACGCTACTATATTACTAGAAAATATTTTGTAATTAGTATAATTGTATAATATAACACTAGTTACATTTATTATGATTTTTTAAAACTTTAACTTGTGTTTTGTTTGAATTTCAGGTAATAACCTTTTCCAATACTTTGTATTTTGTTTAGTATGCCACTTTTTTGGAAGTGGCCACTATCAGTATCTTGTTATGGTTTGATGGCCTTGGAGATTTAAAACCAAGTAAAAGTGTAAGCAGCCTTTCTTATTTAGTTACGAGTTTTAAATCCCATTATTCCAAGTAGGAAGAGGCAAAAGTAGATTACCCGTGGAGTATGAGTTATAGAAAAGAAATCTTAACATGTTAGTTGACTAGTGAAAACAGACTGGCCAGTTCCATCTATGGAATTGCAACATAAAATTCCAACAAATACTTCTTTTTAAATGCAGTGAGTTTTTACAATGTACTAGATATTCCTTGTAAACTTTATTAATGTATATATATCTGCTTTTCTAAAGATTACTGAATTCCTAAAGAAAATAGGGAGAAATTTTATAGTTGAATTCTTTAGTATCAATCATTAAGAATTCTTTCACATTCTTTTACTGTATTCTTACTTACTGTTCCAGTAATCTGTCATTCTCTTTAAGAGAGTATTCATTGTCCCCTCTAGACAGAAGGTCTGATTTTTAAAAAATAAGATTCACACACATTTATTCAAATGAGCTTCAATTTTTTTCCCCCCAGCATGATTACATTAAGAATATGGCACTTCGGGGTGTCTGGCTGGCTCAGACAGCAGAACATGCAACTCTCGATCTTGGGGTTGTGAGTTCAGGCCGTAGGTTGAGCACAATAAAAAAAAGAATACGGCGCTTTGTTTAGTGATGATGACTTCACAGCAGAGGCCTGAAATTTTCTCTTGAAGTTACTTTCAGAACAAGTTTGAAGCACATGTGAAAATCGTTTTAATTACTTAATTGACATACTTAATAAACAACAGCATTTTATCTAGAAACAGTTTGCAGTTTGTCATTCACTTTTTCTGTAGACTTGGACTCTTCATGACTTTTGGACCTTTTCAAAAAGGTCAGTTCTGTTTTGGAAGGTGGCGATCTGACTGAGAACATCCAAAAGGATATGTCAGAAAGAGAGGGACTTAAGAACATTTTGAACAATGTCAGCGTCATTGCTCTATGGCATTCCAAAATGACAGTTTGAAACATTAGGATATAAAAGTTTTGGAATGATTGCCTAATTACTTTATAGTCATACTGTGTCTTTGATTTGTTAGATTTCCATGCTGTAGATCCTGTTATAAATAGGCATTTTTAAAAGAATCAATTAAAAGTCAACATTTTTCTGTTGGCTTTTTGGGGAGATTTAATTTGTGAAATGTAGAAGGGGATTATTGTTTTGTCATGCATCTGAATTTAGTAGATGACTGATAGATATTATCATCTCTTTGCTGTTATTGAAAGAAGGTATATATATTCACAAAACTCCCATTTTGTCTAATTTGGTTTTGCCCTTATACAACAGTAGAATATACATTCATGTTGCATTTTATTTGCATTTAGTAATTATTGGATAAATGTATTTCTTTAATATTATTTCAAATGATTGAGGTGACTGTAAGAGTTTTTAATGCCTTTTTGTCAGCCAAATCATTGATCTTCCCTATATAGTTCCTTTCAAAAGTATGGAATCAATGTTCTATTTGGATTGAACAGATAGGTTTTTTGTCTTAAATTGGCATGAAGTCCTCTAAATGGACCAATTTATGTGGCATCATTGGCAAAGAACATGAATTTTGGATTAAACAGGCCTAAATTTTTTATCTCATTCTTGCTATTTAATAATCAGGTGACATCAAGCAAGTTACTTAATTTTCAGCCTCAGTTTCCTCATCTGAAAAAATGGAGACTATACTACTTCCAAGTTTCTAAATATTTTTAAGGCTCCATGCACAGTAGCATGTCGTAAATTTAATAATAAATGTTCATTTCCTTTCCTGTTTTTATCTTTATGGATGGGTGATTAGAGATTAAGTTAATAAAGTTATAGAATTTTCTAAACAGTCACCCTAAACATGATATTAAGGTTCACTTTAGGAATAGTTTACCATTTTTCAGTAAATACTAGATTCTGTCCATTGCCAGAAGTGTTTGAGAAAGGAAAAAAAATGATTTGAATATAAGTTAGTATCTTAAGGACATATTTTTGATAACTTGTACTTAATATCTGTATTTAAGTGCTTTCATTCATCTTCAATCACAGGTACGGGAACCTTAAAGATAGATTTTGTTGGAGAGCTGAATGACAAAATGAAAGGTTTTTATAGAAGTAAATATACTACCCCTTCTGGAGAGGTGCGCTATGCTGCTGTCACACAGTTTGAGGTATGGTATTCTTCTCTAAAATGCTGTGATCTTAAAGTAGATATTCTGACAAAGTTCTGTTCCATTATTTGCGTGATTATTTCAGGGTAGGTGCCTTTGGCCATGATTATATTCATGATTTTGGAATTTTCATTGTATACTCATCCAGTTATCTCCATTATAGAGGGACAGAATTAGAGATGTAGGATGGAGAATGGACACGCACACACACACACAACGGCTTTACTATTTTATAGGAGAAGCCACAGGAATCAAATACTAAGAAGATAATTTTAATTAAAAGTACATCGTATAAAAGCAATTCAGGTATTGAAATTCTGTTACATATGTTTGTATAAATGTGTATGTATGTATGTAACAAAATATGTATGTGACAAAATTATATATGCATGTATGTGTATATACATGTATGTATACATCTGCATACATGCATATATGTAGCAGAATTTCAGTGCCTGAATTGCTTTTATACTGTGTACCTTTCTTAATTAAAATTATGCTCTTAGTATTTGACACCTGTGACTTATCCTACCAAATTAATGGCAATGTTGTATAGCATTCCTTTGCTTCTTTGAAATGTTCTATTTGTTTATCTTACTATATTATCTGCACTTTCTTTGATTTTTATTTATCATGTATATTAAAATTACATAACTTGTTTTGAATTTGTTAGTGGTACTTTTAAGCAGTAAATCTAATTAATTTTAGTCCTGTACATTTCAATGTGGATGATGAAATAGCTGATCATATCTGTTTTTATGTTTCTGCCTATATCTCTGTGTTGTTTGTTTTGCACACCTAAAGTTTTGGATTGGGGTGCCTGGTTGGCTCAATTGGTTAAGCGTCTACCTTTGACTCGGGTCATGATCCTGGGGTCAGGGAGCCCACTTCTCCCTCTGCCAGCAGCTGCCCCTGCTTGTGCTCTCTCTCTATTTCTAGCTCTCTCTCTCAAATAAATAAATACAGTCCTTTTTAAAAAAATAAAGTTTCAGATCTAGTTTACTACTAACTAAATAAATAAAATAATAAATAAATTATATTTATTATAAATAAATAATAATATTATTTAAATAAATAATAAAATTTAAAAAAAAATTCCCATAACTATTTAGGTTTAATTCTGTGTTTCAGTTATTTCAATGCTTATCTTTAGCCCTTTACGCACTTCTGCATCCTTCAATGGTTGCCTGGAGTATTTCTCCAATAAAATATTTTTAAGGGAGCGTATGTAGATAGTATACTTCCAGAGTCTCTGCACAACTGAAAATCTTTCATTTGCTTAATACATGACCAGTTTTAATGGGTGTATAATAGATTTGTTGAGGGCGGGGGAAAGGAGGAGCAGCAGCCCCTAACATTCAAAAGTTGTGCCAGCATTCCCAGCTAGTCCATGTTGATTTCCTTTTCGACGTAACAGCATCATAGCGCACCACCCTCAGGTAGGGTTACTCTGAGACTATGATAAAGGGAAACAAAACAAGGGTGCTTCATAATTTCATCTAAGGACAGACAAAAGCAGGGCCACTGTGCTATCCATGAAATAGTGACCAGGTCCCTTTCCTAGTAAAAATGAGTGACTACTACTTCTTTCTCAGTGTCAGTTTTATTCTTGCTCTAGTCTGCCCTCTCTGTAGGTGAGATCTGTTGAGATGCCCACCCACAGAATTCCTCAACTTTCTGACAGCACCCAGTTTACAGTGAATCTAAATCCTCCCCCCAATTCACCAGGCCAAATCCGGAATACACATATGATAGCTTGTTTCTCATACACCCCAGGGTTCCCCTTACTGTGAGTTTTCCCTTGCTACAATGAGTAACGAACCCAACTTCTCAACTGTAAGAGCAGTATATACAGTTGGGTTATAGTTTTTCTCTTTCAAAGGTATATAAATGTTGTTCCATAGTCTTTCATATCTCATCTTGTCAAGGGGAAGAATCAGACTGGAATATCTTTTTTTCCCTTGTAGAATAACATTGTTTTGTTTTGCTTTGCTTTGCTTTCTTCCTAATTGCTTGTTAAATTATTTCCTTGTACTTAAAAATTAAAAAATTTTTTACCAGGTGTTCACTTTTCATGAACTTTACATAGTAATTGGTGAACCCTATTGATGTTCAGATTTAGATCTTCAGTGTAGCCCAGTTTTCTCCTCTTATGTATTACATTCACTGTGGTGTGTGCTCTTTCATAATAGGTTTATATCTGATGTCTGTCTCTCAGATGAAGTTTCTGTATTAGAAACTTTTTTTAGAAACTTTTAGATCTTGTTATCTGTGTTACTCATTTAATTTCCTAGTATAAATTCATTTCTCTACTGCTGCTGCTCCTAAGTTCAGTTTTTCTGTGCTATCTTTTCTTTCCTTACACTCTACTTACTTTTCAGATGTCTTATTTATTCTTTGAATGAATTCATCATTTACTTAACTTCTTTGAGAGTGCAGTTAGCCATCTAGCATTTTCCTTAGAGAAACTTTTTTCCAGAAGTATGTGCTTCCTATACCTCTGTACAATTTATTCCTTCTTTTCATGATACAGAATCTTGTAATTGGTTTGTTTTTTTTACTTTATTCTGTTTTATTAAAGTTTCTTTCTCTTATAACTGGTATTCTGCAAAGACTAAACTTTATTTTGCTTTAACAAGGTTGCTCTTTCTTAAAAAACAAGTTTCCTCTTTATTTTTAAAGAAAAAAATGAGTTCTCATTAAGTAGGTCAAGTGGTGACAGTTTTATGTGTTCTATATGGAAATGCCATTAAATGGATACCCTGGGACCTGTGAGTGGCTCATTCAGTTAAGCATCTGCCTTCAGCTCAGGTCATTATCCCAGGATCATGGGATCAAGTCCCACATCAGGCTTCTTGTTCAGCAGGGAGCCTGCTTCTCCCTCTGCCTGCCATTCACCCTGCTTATGCTTGTGTGCGCTCACGCTCGCTCTCTGACAAATAAAATCTTTAAAAATAAATAAATAATAAAAAGAAAAATGATGGGTACTTCGGTGGCTCAGTTGTTAAGTGTCCAGTTCCTAATTTTAGCTCAAGTCATGATCTCAGATTCATGAGATTGAGCCCCAAGTTGGGCTCTGTGCTGGGCGGGGAGCCTGCTTAAGATTATCTGTCTTGGGCCCCTGGGTGGCTCAGTCAGTTAAAGTGTCTGTCTTAGGCTCAGGTCATGATCTTAGGGTCCTGGGATTGAGTCCCACATCGGGCTCTCTGCTCAACGGGGAGTCTGCTTCTCTCTCACACTCTCCCTTTGTGTTCTCTCTCAAATAAATAAATAAAAACTTTAAAAAAGAAAAGATTCTCTCCCTCTCCCTCTGCCCCTTCTCCCCTTAAAAAACAAAAACAAAAACAAAAACAAAAACAAAAAAACAAAGACAAAGAATGACCTGCTTAGAATTGATAAGAGCATCTGTCTTTATTCCTGTTATCATTTCAGATGAAGAATAAAGCACAATAGAGATTCTGGAAATACTTTTGTTTTTGAAATAAAAGCCAGAGAGGCAATCTGTCCTATTTTCTCAGCTCTAAATTCTTACAGTATACTTGTTGACCTTCCTGTGCTCTGTGTTTTGAACATTACTACTGAAACCATTAACATTGGATTTTTGAATTGTTGGAATGTTCTGTTAAAAATTTAGGGGCCTCTGGGTGGCTCAGTTAGTTAAGCATCTGCCTTTGGTGCAGGTCATGATCCCAGGGTCCTGGGATCGATCCCCACATCTCCCTTTCCTCCTCCTCCTGGTCGTGCGCTCTCTCTCTCTCTCTCTCTCTCTCTAGTAAAAAAATCTTTAAATATATATATATTGGGGCGCCTGGGTGGCTCAGTGGGTTAAAGCCTCTGCCTTCAGCTCGGGTCATGGCCCCAGGGTCCTGGGATTGAGCCCCACATCGGGCTCCCTTCTCGGCGGAGAGCCTGCTTCCCCTTCTCTCTGCCTGCCTCTCTGCCTACTTGTGATCTCTCTCTCTCTGTCAAATAAATAAATAAAATCTTTAAAAATATATATATATATTATTCTAAATTATTCTAATACTATAGATTATTAAGATCTGTAGCAGACCTAATTCCTGGGTTATTGCTTGTTTTTGTTTGTTTTTGCATTGTTGCTGTGGCAGGGATAACAGGCCCCATGTTATCTGTAGTCACTGCCTGGTGTGTTGCTGGCATGGAGTAAAAAGTAAATATTTAAACAAGTGAAGGAATGGATGATAAAAAGATGATGACAGTTACTTCATAAAACAGTCGGTTAGGTTAATTCAGTAATATTCATATTTCATTTTCCTTTTTTAAGGCTACTGATGCCCGGAGGGCTTTTCCTTGCTGGGATGAGCCTGCCATCAAAGCAACTTTTGATATCTCATTGGTCGTTCCTAAAGACAGAGTAGCTTTATCAAACATGGTATGTATGTATGTAAGTATATTGAAAATTTGAACAAGTGTTTAGAATATTTAGTTTGCTGGTTAGATGTAATAGCATGAAACCACCTAGCACAGTGCTTGATACATAACAGGAGCACAGATGTTCATCATCTTTATGTCCAGTAAGCCCTCTTTTTTAAAATTCCCTTATTTGGAGTTTCCTTCCTCATGGAAGAAATTTCTTAAAATTTGGAAAACTAAAAACATGATGAATTTAATAAATATTGCCTGAAAAAAAATTTGACTTTCTTATCAAATGCCAAAAGATACAGCCATATGTGAAATGTGTTTAGGTTTCTGGTTGATTGTATTCTTAGAATATGCTCTCTTCACTGATGTCATTATCTCTTTCATAAACAGAGTAAGCATTTACTTCTTGAAATGTATTGTTTAACACAGAGAGTACCCAACAGCCAGTCATAAGACTCTGGGAACTTGGAAAAGCCTACTTTGAAAATAACTGGTTTCTGCCTCCTTTATGGTGGAGAGAATTCCATAGAGAGAATGCCGTTCTCTTCTCAAATATTTCTAAAAAGGAGGCTAATATATTAAACTGAAATATTATTTTACAGTTTAGTATGAATGAATTTATCACATCTGTTCTTGAATAAGACTTCCTTGGAAGAAAGAATAGAGAGGTCTTGAAAAAGTGGAGAGCCTGAATAGGAAAAAAAAAAAAAAAAAAAGCAGAGGGGGGTGGAGGTTGGTAACAGCACAGAGAAATTAGGAACTCTATTGGTAAAGTAGAGATTCCTCCACAAATTTGCTTAGAGGCAGCCTTGGTATAGAGAATGTTCTAAATTTAGATATCTGTACCCTTTGAAATGTAGATTTCACAATTACCGTTTATTAATAATTATTGCCTTCTATCCTTATTTCACTTGGAAAGTGTTGAGGTCTTACTTAAAACATCCCAGTGCCTGGCATATAGTAGGTATTCAAGAAAAGTTGCTGCTTTTCTCTCATAGATTCCTGGTAGTTTTAACACTTCAGCCCCCAACTTCTTAGTGTTTCCTTCTTAATAGGAGAGATTTTGATAGCATAAAAGCAGTGGATGAATTGGGATAGATAAGTAAGCCGTGCTGGAAAGGAGGAGGGAGAAGCTGCACATATTTTTGGCTAGTATTTGCTTTAAGATATTTAATGTAAATCTGTTTAAATTTTCTTTTCTTTTTTAAAGAATGTAATTGATCGGAAACCATACCCTGATGATGAAAATGTAGTGGAAGTGAAGTTTGCCCGCACACCTGTCATGTCTACATATTTGGTGGCATTTGTTGTGGGTGAATATGACTTTGTAGAAACAAGGTCAAAAGACGGTGTGTGTGTCCGTGTTTACACCCCTGTTGGCAAAGCAGAGCAAGGAAAATTTGCGTTAGAGGTAAATGTACTTGAAGAGGATTGTTCCAACAGTCCATAACTCCAGGTTGGGGAATTTACATTTCTGATCAATTATTAGTACAATTATTTATAATTTAGTCTGAAATTTGTTGTGTACTTTGGTTTTATTTTTAATAGAATTTTGAAGCTACCAACCTTGGTGTCACATTAGCATTTTATAAGATAATGATTAAGAGAATATTAGAGTGGAATTTATTTATCCACAGAGTGGGTGGGAAAAGATGTAATGTATTTTTCATACCAATATATTATAAATGGCTTAAAGTTTGGCCAACATAACAAAAGCCAAAGACTTGGAGGTAGGGTTCCCCAGGGTTGGTTTCTAGTAACTTGAGATGCTTTGGCTTGCAACAGGATTCCTTTGTGGATTTCTATATGAATTACGATAAAATATTTATCAGATGGTTCTTTTGTTTATGCTTTTGTAGGTTGCTGCTAAAACCCTGCCTTTTTATAAGGACTACTTCAATGTTCCTTATCCTCTACCTAAAATTGATCTCATTGCTATTGCAGACTTTGCAGCTGGTAAAGTAAATTTCATTTTATTGCTGAATTGTAATAACTTTTTTGAATTTTGTGATTTTGAGGAAGAAGTATGTACATATATCAATAAATGTTTATATTTATTTTATGAAGGTGCCATGGAGAACTGGGGCCTTGTTACTTATAGGTATGTTAATGATTCATTACCCTGCCTTATCTTTTCAGTCACTCATTTTGTAAGAGCTTCACTCCTAATCACAGTTGAGTAGCTTCTGCTTTATGATCTGCTGTAAATTTTCCTACCTCCCCCACTTCTGCACACATTTCAGGAACGCAGATGAACACCCTCTGGTGCTACTATCAAATTGTAAGATTTTAAAGTGAGCATCTGGCATTAGTAACATTTTTAGATCTATTTTTGGCTGAGTTTCTCATTTTGGTGCCTCCTCTTCCTCCCAGGAGTTTCATAGTTATTTTTCCAGCTTGAAGAATGATCTCTGCTTTAATGTTTTCTAGCTAAGTTTTTACTTATCTGTCACCACAATACAAACATGTGGGTTGTATAATTTTTAAAGCAGGATCTGTAAACAAGTTTTTGCCCCGCCTTCTTTGATGAGTTAAGTTTTGGACAGCCTGCTCAGTGTTCTTGTTGGGACTGTGGAATGCATCTTCCCCCCGTTTGCCACTCCCCTTCGTTTAGTGGGAGGACTGTCTACTCTGTCTGTCTAGCACAATAATCCCTAATCCTTTAGACAATGTTTTTTTTAAAACTTTCAGACAACTGTCCTATTTACAAACTGATGATTAAACTTGTGTCTCATCTTTGATCTTCTGTTGTATGAATTCTGTTGGAATAGTCCTTAATCTTCCCAGAACTTTTTCTATTCTGTGCACTCTGAAGAAATGTTTTTTTTGATATCTCTAAAGCCTAACTTGACCATCTTATTTACTGTTTGACTCTCCCTCCCCCATTTGTGTATGCCTCCTTTTATTGTAATACTTAACATTGTTTAAAAAAGGTTTTTTTTAAACACAGGGAGACTGCATTGCTTATTGATCCAAAAAACTCCTGTTCCTCATCACGCCAGTGGGTTGCTCTGGTTGTGGGACATGAACTCGCCCATCAATGGTTTGGAAATCTTGTTACTATGGTATTTAATATTTTTAAGTGCTCAAATATATTTATCTTCATCCTGCTGCACATTATTTTGGCTACATAGTATTTCAGGTTTGACTGGAACATAGTACTAAAAAATGAATGAGAGAAAATCTTTATTTTAGAAAGTCTGCTCAGCAGTGTTTATCAGAATATCTTTGTCAATCAAAAGAATGTGGACAGTCTTTATTCAACATAAAGTATTTCCTAAAGTGTTGTAGAATTTGCCTGCAAATGGTGAAGTCATAATACTATGGTGAGAGAAAGAGACGACTCTTAGGTTCAGAGATTCCAGGCTAACTGTAGTTTCTTGAACATACTTATTATGTAGTTAAGTAGCTGAAAAATAACCTGAACATAATCCATTAGGTTGCAATGTTTTTAGGAGTCAGTTTTCTCATTGCTTAAAATGTTAAGTTGAAATTTGATAGAAATGAAACCAGGGATTAACTGTTAAGTATAATAAAATTTTCAGCTGTCCCATTGAAATTATTGTTTATTATGTTTGCAGTGAATGATATGTGTTCTCAAGTCTTGACCTTTCCCTCTCACTCCAAATAAGTACTCTCTATGTTGGCTAGTTGTGTTAGAACTTGGGAGCAGAGTTTAATGAGTGAACTAGAAGTACCCCTGCAAGGAAAGAACTGGAGGTTCTGGAGCCAGCCAAATTCCCTGATAGCATTTTAGGCTGCCAAAGAGCAGAACCTGACTTGGATGTTAGTTGAGTCCATATGTCACAGGAATAAGCAAGACAGTAAGACATTTAGCAACCATTACATGTCTGAAACAGTTTTTAAAGAACGCCAGCCCTTGAAATTAAACCATTTCCTTTTGCTCTAGATGTTTAAATTTTTACTTAGGGGTGAAAAAAAGTTTTGAAATATAATTTCATGTGGAATTAAGTATGCTGGTACGTGTATTCCAACATGTACAGAAATATTCTCTTCTCCAAATGCAGCAAGTTCGTTGCTACAAATTTTTTGTTAGTTTTGAGCAGTCTTTATTTTTTATTATTTTATTTTTGAACTACCAGCAATAAATTTTAGTAGGAAAAATGTGCACATTCTCATATAGCTTTTAAATAACTTTTTACTGAATTTGAGTGACCTTATAGTTACTAGATGTCAGTTGTTTCTTTAACTGAAATTTAAGGGCTCATGATAAGTTGGTGAGTAACTAGCTCTGTACCAGCTTATCCTCTTGGAAGCTACTAGTTAAGTAAGTGTACAAACCACTTAGACAGATAGGCTTTCATCACTTAATGTTGAAAATATTTGATCTTTTCAGAATTTTAAATGCCTTTTTTCTTTTCACCATTACATTAGTCCTTTACATATATCTTGGATTCTTATATTGCTTTCTTTTTGTAAGAGATTTAATCAACTTTAATGAAACTTAGAATAAAATCTCTTTCTAAAAAGTTGATTTTTTTTTTTAACGTTGGTTTTAGTCTTTGACTCATTGATATTCTTTGTCCATTTTACTGTTAAATTTTATTAGCAGGTAAGAATTTTATAATCTATAAGTACTTAAACACCGTTCATTACTGAACTACTTATTGCCATGAAACTTCTGTTAATTTTACCTAATCTTTGTATAAGCAGTACTGCTTTTCTATTTATCTAGAAAGTTTTAACTTGTCAGTCAGTCATTATGGAAATCTTTTCCAGTTTTCCTTGTCTGGTTCTGGTAGCTTTCTGGTTTATTCAACTAAATTTTACCTGACCATATATACAGTCTCTTGCCTACATTTATCTGTTCTCTTCCTCTTTTCCATATAAGGGCTTTCTCCCCTCACTCCCTCCCTTTTCCTTCCATTTTTTTCCTAGCTTTGGCAATAAAGAGTTACTTAGCTATGTTTTGAAATGTCCCTTAGGCCTAATGCCAAAATCACCAGTTGGCCTTCCTTAGCATCTCTTTTAAGCATCTTTTCTGTTTAGAGATGTGAGTTACTTACTGAATGTTTTTCCCTGAATTTTGGCTTATTAAAAGTTGTAGAGTGTAGTGGGAGGGACATGTGAGTTTTTTAAATTAGTGGAATGATAAAAATTTTGTTTTCTTTATACATTTATTTCTTTTATTTTTAGGAATGGTGGACTCATCTTTGGTTAAATGAAGGCTTTGCATCATGGATTGAATATTTGTGTGTAGACCACTGCTTCCCAGAGTATGATATCTGGACTCAGTTTGTATCTGCCGATTACACCCGTGCCCAGGAGCTTGATGCTTTAGATAACAGCCATCCTATTGAAGTGAGTCATACTTTTCAACCATTGTCCTTTGCTCTCATTTCTAAAGAAATAAGTAATTTTTTATAGAGATACTTAGGAGCCTGAAAAGAAAAGAAAATTGCATGGACAGTTCACTTGTTTTTTTTAGTTCATGTTTTCAGTCTTGAAATCTCACAAGACTTAATATATTATTATGTTTCTTTTTAAGGTAGGCAGCGTAAGAATTTTATCTTTGTGGAGGCAAGTGCTATATACCCATAAGCATTCATTAAATACATTTTTATTGACTAGTGTGGGAGAACCATGCCTGTTGGGCAGTATGCACAAGAGAACATTATGATTCTGTTGTTTATTTCAAAGAAAACTCTGAACATATTCTTTTATTGTTGTCATTGTCTGTTTTTATATATATTTTATTTCTTTCGACTTAGCCTGTCCTTATTTTGGCTAGTTTAGATGGACAAATTTTGCCTCCAAAGAACTAGACTTACAGTCTACTTTGGCATATTTAACCAGGCTCCTATGTAATTGTAAGCCATTACAGTTGCAAGAAATCAAATGTTTCTCATCTCTCCCTTCCTCCCTCTCCCAGTTCCCCAATAAAAAGATCCATGGTGATTTGCCTCTCGGCAAAGCCAAGCCAAGACTTGCAGAGATGATGGGGATCATGTTCTATGCTCCACTTTATTACTGTTAGTTACTATACTCTTTTTAAGGGTCATCATTATGTATTCATGAGTGAGCTAAAGGCGGAAGAGTGTCTTATGAGTTAGGAGGGTTTTCCTAGAAAGCTTTTTATGTCATTCGGTATTAGAGGCTCTTCGTTTCCTGTCATAACCCTGAATCACACTGTCTGCCAGGTCAATGTGGGCCATCCGGCTGAAGTTGATGAGATATTTGACGCTATATCATATAGCAAAGGTGCATCTGTCATCCGAATGCTCCATGACTACATTGGGGATAAGGTAAAAAAGCCATTTTAAAAAGTCTTCCATCCTTTTATGGTGAAATCACAGTGTTTTGAATGGAAAAAAAAGTGTCTACATTTATTTAGATTAAGTTCCTAAGTAATTTTTCTAGACTCTGGAAGGATATTACCCTGATCTGGCTTATCTTCTTTTCTTTTTAATATTGACTCTTACGGTCTCTTAGATGAATGATGTATAAATGTGTTTGGGGGATGTGTGGGAGGCTGGTATAAAAGTTAAAAACAGACATGCAAGGCAAAGAGGATGCATACTTAAGTAAAAGACAGTAGACATTATGACAGATAGTTTTTCAGTAAGTCTGACACTCAGCTGATTTGAGTAAGTTAGCTTTTGAGTACTAATATGCAAATACACTATAAATTCCAAGGTCTTAATCTCCTGGATTTTAAAAATTGTGTTTTCTCAGGACTTTAAGAAAGGAATGAACATGTATTTAACCAAGTTCCAACAAAAGAATGCTGCCACAGGTAATCTTTAAGAGCTTGAGATAGCAGTGAAGAGGAGGTGTTGGCACTCTATCCAGAGTGGGACATTTCCATTTTTTCCAAATGCTTAACCTTCCTTGTGATAGATAGGAAACAAAGTTGACCTGTTTGGTGCCATGTGTTATGTGATGGATCAGCATGAATCAGAACCTGTTATCCTACCGGTCCCCCTCCAGGACTCTGCTCTCCGTAGCTCAATGTCCTGATACCTTAGAGAGTCTGAAGAGTTCAGTTCTTACCAGAGTTCTTACCAGAACTTGTTCTTTTTGGTGGCTCATTGGGGGTTTTTTTGGCCTAAGTTGACCATTGGCCATTAAAATTGCTGCAAATTAACCATTTTTTAGGGAACTTATGAAACTAGTTCAGTGAGTTTGAGTGAAGGTTTAAGATTTTTAAGTGGTTTAGAGTGTATAGTGGTCTGATATTTACTGTGTATGGGAGCCAAAAGAAAGAATAAAGGTATGAGTTGATTGAAGATAAAAAAAGAGCCAGAGTTGGAGTTTTGAGTTCTTCAGTGAACAAAAATAGTTCAAAAGCAAGATTTGTGTAATGTCACTAATACCTTATAGAATGACAGAAGTTCAGAGAGGGCTGGCCATGGGCTTTTTCTGAGGTTTGTGACCTATGAATTTAAAAATACAGTATATCTGCTTCTTGTTCAGGACATGATGTAGGCCTGACACTCTCCCCTCCCACCTCCCCAACCTCCCACCGTAAATTTCCATCTCAGCTTATAAAAGAGAGAGGCATTCCATTCCTTAAAGCAGAGCTACAGGGAAATGTGCTCCTGTAAGTTTTCTGAGTCTTTAGCATGCATACATGGAATACCTGAGGACAGAACCTTATAGTGCTTAAGCTGTAACATACACGCCATGACCCAGGGTCTGCGGAAGTGATTGTAGTTCATTTGGTCTGGGGAGAGACCGGAGGATCTGCCTAACAAGCTTCCGGGCAAAGCCAGTGCCTTTGGTTGAGACGCCACCCTTTGCACAGCGAGGCCTACCTTGTACCGTTTCTTGGTTTGCTGGTGTTACGAAGGACAGTTGGTAGTTCAGACACAGTGCAACCCCCATCCATGGTTTTGATTGTCTCTCCTTACTCCCCTTTGCTTAATCCATGCCTTCATGATCTCTCTTCTGAACTCCATAGTTGCCTACCAGCTTAGTACTTCTTGCCTGCCCCATTCTCTTCAGTTTTCTCTCTCACTCTGAGGCTGCCCAGGGTCATCTTTCTAAATCAAGTCTCTGACTGCCTCACCTGCTGATTAAAAACACTTGCGATACTTTACTCCCCTGCACAGTAGAGCCCCACGGGGTCCTGGCCGCTAGCCCCGCCTGCTGTCTCAGCCTCACTGCCTACTGCTCCCACACCTGGGCCTCTGTCTTCTGCTTACTGAACGTTTGCTGTTGCTGATATTTTCTGTCTTTTCTTAATACTTTCTTCTTTGTACATAGGCCATGTATTCTGTCTACCTGGATTGCCCTTTTCCCTTTGTCAGTCTAATGAACAACTCCTCTTCAAAATGCAGACGAAAAGCCCAACTCTCATGAAGCCTTTATTTTTTTGGATTTTTCTTGAAAGGCTTTTCCTCTGTTCATGTCCTCCTTCTAGTGTGTATTACAGTGTATCACTTTTTTGTTTACTTGACCATCAGTGCTGTTTGACCGTGTGAGTTTTACTGCAGCCTCAGAGCACTGAGTATTTTTTAACCTCTGTTAATCGAATGGGTATAATGGTTTTATATGAATTATTTAGGGGTGATCTTGAATATGTTTCCATTTCTTCTTGTTTGAATTCACCTGTTTATCTTTTATTTATTATAATTTTTGATTTTTTTTTTTAAAGTAAATTCTAGGCCCAAGGTGGGGTTCGAACTCATGACCCTGAGATCAAGAGTTCCATGGCCCACCAACTGAGCCAGCCAGGCACCCCTATAATTTGTGATTTTTTTTTTAGTACATTGGAACAATTAAGGACATCTTAGACTTTAAGACCAGTTTTTGTAATAGAGTTTATTTAATGTGGAAATGAGGGGACATTAATTTGACCTCCTGTTTGTCTCCTGAACCTGAAAGAACCAAAGAATTGGTTAGCAAAGGGGCGCCTGGGTGGCTCAGTGGGTTAAAGCCTCTGTCTTCGGCTCGGGTCATGATCTCAGGGTCCTGGGATCGAGCCCCACATCAGGCTCTCTGCTCAGCAGGGAGCCTGCTTCTCTTCCTCTTCTCTCTGCCTGCCTCTCTGTCTACTTGTAATCTCTGTCAAATAAATAAATAACATCTTAAAAAAAAATTGGTTAGCAATGTGATGTCGGGAGTTACAAAAAATTTTTGGTTTGTTTAGAAAAACAAAAATGTAAGCATTTTAGATTTTCATTGTTTGTGTTCATCTTCTAGAGGATCTCTGGGAAAGTTTAGAGAATGCCAGTGGTAAACCTATAGCAGCGGTGATGAACACCTGGACTAAACAGATGGGATTCCCCCTCATTTATGTGGAAGCAGAGCAGGTAACCTTACAACAGACCCTCCAGTTCCCTCGCTGCTGCGTGGAATGAAATTCAGTCAGTGTCATCAGGTTTGCTTTTCTGTATGTTAGTATTCTAGGTAACATTGAACCCAGCCCTTGCATTGTTTCCTTGGCGATATATTATCTCTGACCGTTTGTCTCCCACGTCATTAAAATCATACATACTTACAGGAGAAAACAAACTGTTGTCTACTTTCACTGTCCCCAAGGAAAACTCTGTAAACTTGTTGATGTGTTCTTTTTTTTTTTTTTTTTAAGCTTATTTATTTATTTAATCTCTATTCCCCATGTGGGGCTTGAACTCACGACCCTGAGATCAAGAGTTGCTTGCTCTTCTGACTGAGCCAGCCAGGCACCCCATGGTGTAAATCTAAAATGAACAAGTGGGGTTTCTTCCAGGACTGCAGAGTTGGTTTAAGCTCAGCCTTTGAACCAAGCTGTGTGCTTCTTCATGTTTATTGGTCACTCTGAAAATTTGAATTCCTGACAGGCTAATCTAAGGTTGCCACTTTTTAGAAGTGGAAGTGGAAGAGTCTGAAGACATAACCTCCCTCTATAAAGATTAAAACAGCTTGCTGTACTGTTATTTATTATGTATCTTTGTGGAAGTGGTAATAGTTTTAAGTTCTTGTCTGCGTGTAAATCCCTTCTTACGTAGAACATGGCCTTTTATTTAAAGTACTGTTATTTTGAGGCCTAAATGAGAAGTGATGTCTTCTCCCATTATGTAGTGTCATCATCTTCATCACTGTTGCAGTTTGAGACACTTGGCTGTCCTGGTTTCACCTTCTGTTTTGTCACAGAAGTGTTGTCCCCACCAAAAAAAAAAAAAAAAAAAAAAGTCAATACTACTATTTTAGCTTTTGTTTTCCTTCTTTAGGTAGAAGATGACAGATTATTGAGGTTGTCCCAAAGGAAGTTCTGTGCCAGTGGACCATATGTTGGTAAGCAAGTGGCTATAAGTGGGAGCTGATAAATGAATTTGAATACCATATGAGTAGTGTTACAATTAATAGGAAATAATCCATTTTTCAATATTTTTAATAGAATTAAAAATAAGGGAAAAAATAAGGAAATGGTAATAAAATAAAAAAAAATCTAGGAAATCAAAAAAGATTCATGAGATGTTTGTAGTGTTTTGATAGTCTTTGATTTTTGAAATTCCCTGTTTCTGTGTATTATTGGAACCTATAAGGAATAAATTAGGAACACCCAAGAAGTAATGTCTCTAGCCTTCATTCCTAAAAGAAGCCTTGGTGCACACTTGTATGGGTAGCTAATTTTTTTTTAAACTCTTGGGCATACTAAGTAAGTGAACAAGTAAATAAATAAAGCCCAGTCATTATTTAGCATTATTATGTACCAGTTACTGTGCTAAGCAGTATAGCTTAGTAGTACTTAGAAGTACTGATCCTTCTTTTATAGTCTCAGCAACCCCATTAGGTAGATAGTATTATTTCCTTTTTATAAATGAGGGACCTGAGGCAAAGCTGGGTTAGTTAAGTGGCCCAAGGTCACCTATCTAATGAGTTAAAGAGTAGGAATTCAAACAAAATAGTTGGATTACATGAGTTTATACCTTTAACCACCACTCGACTCTGGTTTTTCAAATATTTCTACAGGTCGTTGATTCTTTTGCTCAGAAAATTAGAATTGTTTCTCTGCACCTTTCTCACCTCCTTTAAAATAACATTTCTTAATAAGGGGAGATGTATATCAGAATCACCAATACGTTTTTATGCTCCACTCTCCAAAATATGGTACACTCTACTAGGGTTAAGAGGTACAGCCTTCCATCCTTACCTTGCTTAGCATTTAGAATTACTCTTTAAATAACTATGTCTGACAAGTTAGATGACAGGTTTATTATCCAAAATAAATCCTAAAGTGTTACATTTTCTGTTTGCTGCCTCATAACAGTCTGCATGGTAGGACTGACAGGATTTGCAGTTTTTTCAAACACTCTGTGACCAGTATGGGTAGTAATAAAACCTGAACTATCCCAACATTAGAAGACAATTCTGATTTGTCATTTAGCCTAATAGCATAAAGTATATAACTTATTAATAGTTTACATTAATGCAGTGGGCAGTGACTCTAGTCTGTTCAGTATCTTAATTCAGAGTCTGTTTTGCTATCTGATACCCCTTAAAAAAGCTTTGACTTTTAGCTATCACTTTTTAGTGGTGGAATCTATCAGCTCCAGGGATTGTCGTGTCTATCACAGAAATAAAATCAACCCTTCAGTGTTTCAGCAGTATATATACCTGCACCTTAGAATGTTTTTAAATGCTATGTGAGAGCTTTTACCTACTCGAAATTTCTCTTAACAGTAAAATCATTACTGTCTCTATTGCTCTGTAAAGGGAAAGTGGCAAATTAAAATCACTGTATTTGTGATACTACAACTGAATAAACTGTTCTCTTTTTTTTAGGCTATTGTGATTTTGTTAATAAATCCTCTCTTCCTTTATACTAGTATTATTCAGGTTGTGGAAGAGTTTATGAACCATTGAACCATTGAACTGTTGGCTTAACAGTTAGACTCAAGTTCATGTGTAGGACACCTGTCCTCTCTCTCCACCTTACCTTCTTTTTCTTCCAGTGACAAACTATATCTCAAGTTTCCTATTCATTCTTCTCTTGCTTAAGGAGAAGACTGTCCCCAGTGGATGGTTCCTATCACGATCTCTACTAGCGAAGATCCCAACCATGCCAAACTGAAAATTCTGATGGACAAGCCAGAGATGAACGTGGTTTTGAAAAATGTCAAACCGGACCAGTGGGTAAAGGTGAGTCTAGAAATGGCCTCTTTTTATCTAACCTAAATTGATTGATTTCTCTCACTCCCCTTATGCATTTTATGGCTGGCTCTAAATTCTGCGTTAGTTTAGACTAGGACTTGCAAAGACAGAAATTTAGGGCCAGTTTTCAAATAATATGGTCTAGATATCTTCCCTTATGTCAGTTAAGGAAGTGATAGATAAGCAGATATTAAAAGATGGGATCAAAGGGGGAAAAATCGTAGATTATGTGGAAAGTCACATTAACCAAAAGATTTGTAGTCTTGCAGCTTCCAACTGCACTGTCATTGTGATGAGATGTTAACTTCGATGATATGTTGTCATTGGAAATGTACAGCTATAATCAAGTGAGCTCAGACATATAATAATAAGTTTGTGTCACTGAAATGTGAAATCCTGTAACTGATGTTGGGAAACCATTTCACAAAAAATAACAGTTGGTAAAGATGATTTTTCATTATCCTGTACTCTGCACTATTCATAATGAAAGTATCTACTAGACTTTTCACCCAGTTATAGGTTCCTAATAGGAATTATATGTTGTCTCAGACTTCTTTGCTTTTCTGAAAAGAACCATTTTTCCCTTTGTTCTAATACATATTTTACTTACTGGAATAGTGTATTACCACCATTTGAGATTATATCTGGAAGATGATGTAGCTGTATGAAATTTTTCTTACAAATGAGAAAAACATATGTATGCAGTGATTGTAATTTTGTAAATAAAGGTATTATTCCTGTAATGAAAGGTAAAGGGAATCAATAAAACAGCAGTTGTATTATTGTGAGGTGATTTAAAAAAAAAATACTTATATATAAATAGAAAAATATTTATATCTTATGCTATTATTTTACCTTCGAAGTGTTTTGTATATAAGTATTATCAGAAATATTTTTCCCTAGGGCTAATAATATATTATATGTTAATAAAAAATCTTTTAAAAAAAGAAATATTTTTGCCTATTGGTAAATAGCTTATAGAGAATAATGACAGTCCGTGATTACCTCACTCCACAAATCATGTGAAATTACCTTTTAAGTCTCCTTAATTCTTTAAAATCTAGGACCTGAGCATTTTTATTCTGTTGAGAGTCTGGCTGAGTAAATGAGTGTAAAGGCTTAGTCCTCCTCAGATATTCCACAGTCCATGCACTCTTACATACAGTAAATATTTTCTGTAAACTTAAAACCGTCCACTGCGAGTGGATAGAAACTGGCCCATGTGACTCCCATCCTCCCTACCATCCAGCTCAGTTTGGAGCCTGAAGTGGAGCTCAGTCTCCTGACCCTGAGATCATGACCTGAACTGAGATCAAGAGTCAGACAGCTTAACCAACTGAACCACCCAGGCGCCCTGACAACCGATTTCTATCTTTACATGTTGTTTCATGTTCATCCCTGCCTGCATATGTGAGCTTTGTTGTTTTTGCTCAGATAAACAAAACCCAGAACACTTTTCACACCTGCTAAAGATTGTTTAAAAAAAAAAAGCAACTGTTTAATTAATAATGCCCATTGGGTGTCTTTTCAGTTAAACCTGGGGACAGTTGGATTTTATCGGACCCAGTATAGCTCAGCCATGCTGGAAAGTTTATTACCAGGCATTCGTGACCTTTCTCTGCCCCCTGTGGATCGACTTGGATTACAGAATGACCTCTTCTCCTTGGTGAGCCTCCCTCAAGTAGTATGATGGATTTTGTTGATTAAAGGATTTTGTTTTTCCTGGAGTGTCTGACTGAAACATAATTAGAAGAATATGGTTCTTCCTGAAGGTTGAACACCTTTTGGGACTAGAACAAATGACTAATTATTAATTAACAAGACAAGATTAAACACATCTAATTTACCAGAAACAAATCCCATCTCACTACTCCTAAGGCAGGTTTTGCAACTAAAACTATCCTTTGTAAGGCAGAAATTCTTCTTGGTAGAAATAGGTATGAGCCTTGAAGAAATTTCCCTACCGATGTGTTGGGTTTTTTTAAATAATTAATTTAGAGTGATTTATGTGTTCTAAAATAGTGATTGTATTTCTCTGGAAACATCTAGTATTTTTTAACATTCCATTGCTACTCAAATATAATAATAGCCCATTAGCTTTAGAATTATGTTATATTTGGCTTTGTTCCAGAAAGGATTTAAATCAGCAATTAGTAGTATTATCTTTATGACTCCAACATAGGTTAGATAATTGCCAGATGTCTGTGATAAAATTGTCAGATTCCTCCTAGTGTTCCTTTAAATTGGACTTGAAATTTTCCCTCCCCTCTGCAGTAACTGGTTTTGGATTCCTCCCTTGTATAAACACAGATTAGCATTGGTGCACACAACCTCACATCTGCTGATCTCATTGCTGAGAGACCTGTCCCAGGAGAGTGCTGTGTTTGTGCAGTTGGCTGCTGTAACAGAAGTTCTTTTTCCTAGCTCTGTTAGTTAATTCTGAAAGGACTCTGAATTTGTAGTGCCTTCCAGTTTTCCTTCTTTTAGAAATGAGTGAAGGACAGGCTGACGTTGACACAGTCTGCAGGTCCAATTTTGAAAGAGCCTCTGTCAAAAGCCAAAGCCCTGACTATTTTTGCATCTTTTCTGAAAGTCTGAGAATTTTTAAAATAAAAAGAAAACCAAGGCCCAGACACTGGATAGAAACAGAAGTTGTTTTCTTTCTTGCTTTCTTTTTTTCTTCTTTCTTGCTTTCTTTCGTTTTGAAGTGTAGTTGATACACGATGTTACATGAGTTTCAGGTGTGCAGCGTACTGATTCCACAAGTCTGTGCCTTGTGCTGCGCTCACTGCACGTGTAGCCACCATCTGTCACCAGACCAAGTGTGCTTCCTTACTTGGCTCTTTTATAAATAGCAAAAAAAAGTAAATAAGGAATGTTGTCATGATAGCATTTTTATTTAAATAATCCCCTGAATTTATATAGCCTCATTTCCTTTAAACCAGAGACATGACTGACTAGCAGTAGATAATGCTGAAAATGCATGCTTATATTTTTTTGTTTAGTTTTTGTTTGAAGACTAGATTAATTTATGTTTTTTCCTATCCCAGGCTCGAGCTGGAATCATTAGCACTGTAGAGGTTCTAAAAGTCATGGAGGCTTTTGTGAATGAGCCCAATTATACTGTGTGGAGCGACCTGAGCTGTAACCTGGGGATTCTCTCAACTCTCTTGTCCCACACAGACTTCTATGAGGAAATCCAGGAGTTTGTGAAAGATGTCTTTTCACCTATAGGGGAGAGACTGGGCTGGGACCCCAAACCTGGAGAAGGTAATGGGTGTGCTGAATGGGGAAGTAATGGAGGAGAAATTGATCCTTTTTTACTCAGCTGTTGTTAACAGTATCAGTAACGTTTTTGTATCTGCTGGATGTTACTATGTATTCAGCTCACCAGAAATTAATTTAAGTTTATTGGTGAAATTACATGGGCTGCAAAGTAAAAACAGTGGTGGCTATGTGTATTCACGGCTAAATATGATTTGTAAACAAATCAAATGATGGAAATAGAAATCTTTTACAGAGTTCCAAAGGCCTATCTATAATCAAGGAAAGCTAAAGGGAATTTTGGATTATTTTATTTATTATTACCCTAAATTCCAGGCACCTTATATGTACAACTTGTAAAGACAGTGAGAGACAGTACCTGAACTAAGGAAGTTATTTACTTTCTCCATGTGTTCTCTCCTCTGATTATTTCTGTAATCACATATTTACTCTTTTGCTGTCCTGTACATGTTGGGAATGGTGGGTGATCTAAAGGCTTTATATATAATTATTTTCTACCATCTGCAAATAACTAAAGATGGTATTTCCCTCCCGAGCAATCTTGTCCCGGAGGGGGTCTTTTGCAGTAAGAGCAGCAGTAACAATTACCTAGAGCTCTGTGTTTTCCCTTCATTGATTCAGCAAATACTTTTGCACCTAGTAAATAACCAGGTTCTATTCTGGGAGCTGGT
Source organism: Lontra canadensis (assembly GCF_010015895.1). Taxonomy (NCBI): domain Eukaryota; kingdom Metazoa; phylum Chordata; class Mammalia; order Carnivora; family Mustelidae; genus Lontra; species Lontra canadensis. The sequence goes on along the minus strand of NW_022631037.1, from coordinate 12,604,158 downwards.
GGTACAGCAGTGAAGAAAGCATTGCCCTGTGTGGCTTACTTCCAGTGGGAGGCACAGCAAATCATTAAATACATGATATTTTAGGTGGCAGCGGCATCATGAAGAAAAATCCAGATAGGTGAGGTAGCCAAAGAGGAGGAGGCCGGTAGCTCATCGAGTGGTCAGAGCAGCCATCCCTCGTGATGAGGTGATGTGTGTACATAAGCAGACACCTCTGAGAGAGAGCTGGGAGGCCATCCAGAGGGAAAGGGTCCAGCAGGGAACAGCCAGTGCGGAAGGCCTGCAGCAGGAGCATGCTTGGGTCCTTGTGATAACAGGACAGAGTAGTGAGGGAGACAGGGAGCGGGAAGCGGTTCAGCTCCTGTAGGACCTATGGGAGCTCGTACACTATTTTGGATTTTCACAGTTTAGTGGTATGAGAAGTGAACTTGAGAGCTGAAGCAGAACATGACTGGATATACTCTGCTTTGTGGAAACCAGACCGGAGTTGGGAGCCCAGAGAAAGGAGCAGGGAGACAGGTTACAGAGTGCAGTTGAGGCGCTGGTTGCAGCTTGCACTTGTAAGTGGTAAATTCTGTGGTTGTTCTGAAGGCAGAACTGAATCTGTTTGGTGGTGAACTGGCTGCGGTGGAGTGAGAGGAGCCGCCACATTCTGGCCTTGAGACTGAAGGAGTGAAGTTGCCATCTGCAGGAATGGGGAAGACTGCCACAGCAGCAGGCTGGGGGCAATCAGGAGTTGGGTTTTAGACATGAGAAATGTGAGGTCCTTTTAAACATCCTGGTGGAGAGTATCATACCTAGTGGTCTAGGCCAAATAAATCCACTTAGTTCATAGATGGTATATATAGCCACGAAACTAGAGATCATGCAGGGCTGGAATGTAGGTGGAGAGAAGAATAGTCTGAGGACTAGGTCTTAGGCTAGGCTAGGATTTGGAGATTGGGTGGAAGAGGAGGTATCAGCTGGGGAGACTCACTGACCAGTGAGGTGAGAGAGTCAGGAGCAAGGAGATGTCCCAGACAGCTTAAGAAGCAGCGCAGACGGAGGGGTGCCTGGGTGGCTCAGTTGGTTACATGACTGCCTTCGGCTCAGGTCATGATCCTGGAGTCCCAGAATCGAGTCCCACATCAGGCTCCCTGCTCAGTGGGGAATCTGCTTCTCTCTGACCTTACCCTGTCTTGTGCACACTCTCTGTCTCTCTCTCAAATAAATAAAATCTTAAAAAAAAAAAAAAAAAGCAGTACAGTTAGAGAGTTATCCACCATGACAGATGCTGCTCTGAGTCAGGCAAGGTAAAGAATTGGTGATTACCTTGGCAAATTTTGTGGAGTGGTGGTGGTTTGGGTTCTCCAGACTGGGAGTAGGGGAAGAGGAGACAACACACTTAGACAGCTTTTTAAAGGAGTTTTTGCTGAAAGGGGGTAGTCTGGAGAGAGCTAGGTGAGTGGAGACACTTTTTTTTTTTTTTTAACAAAGTGGGAGATTTTATAACATGTTTTTGTGCTGATGACAGTGATGGAATAGTAACAGAAAAATTCATGGTGTGAAGAGAGGGGAGTAATTGCCAGAGCGATGGCCAAGTGATGGAGGGAAGTCAGATCCAGTGGAGGACTGGCTTTAGTCAGGAACAGAGATCCCAGAAACAAGACAGGAGAGGGTATGTGGAGACAGTTATAGGCAAATTAGCGGATGTTGTCTTTCTTTGTCAATGGTGATAATGTGTAAAACTTTTTGGGCTCAAACAGAGCTTTATGAAATAAGGAGAATGTCTTTCTTTAACTTTCTACGTTTATAGCTGGAAGGGCCAAACAGCAAAATAACAAAACATTGCCTTGCAAGTCAGTACCGGAGCCAGAATTACAAATTGGTTCTTCACTGATGTCCTCTTGTGTTATCTATTGATCTCCTGTGGTTTTCTTAAACTTACTTTTTACCGAGGTACAATTTAGGTGTAGCAAGGTACACAGTGTAAATGTTACAGTTCCCTGACTTTTGACAAATGCGGACACCAAAGGAGGTTGCCTCAGGGCCTCTTCCCGGTCAGTCCCTGCCACTCAGGTGTCCCCTGCCCGTCCCCTGCAGGCAAACACTGTTCTGCCTTCTTTCACCCTAGGTTAATATTACCTCTTCTAGAACTTTATATCAATGGAATGCTAATATATATTCTGTTCTTCTATCTGGCTTCTCTCGCTCAGTATCATACTTAAGATACATCCAGTGTGTTCATTCCTTTTTATTGCTTAGTGGTATTCACTGTGTGAATAAGCCACGACTTAACCTGTCCATTTTGGTATTGCAATCCGTCATTGCTGGTGTTAACTTTCTTTTTTTGAGATATAATCAATATATCATAAAACGGACCTCTTAAAAGTATACAACTTAGTCTTTTTTAATTTGTTCACAAGGTTACACAACTATCCCCATATCTAATTCCAGAACAATTTCTTTAGCCTTAAAAGAAACTCCCTACCCATTGGCAGTCACTTCCCGTTTCCTGGCAACCTCCGTCCCTGGCAACTACTAATCTCCTTTCTGTCTCTATGGATTTGCCTGCTCTGGGCATTTCTTATGTGTGGACTCCTACCCCACGTAGCCTTCTGTGTCTCGCGTTTTTCACGTAGCAGAATGTTTCAAAGGTACGTCCATTTTGCATTGTCTGTCAGTGCTGCATTCCTCTCACAGCTGAGTAATATGCTATCGTTCGGGCGTACCACACTCTGTGTTTTCATCACTTGATGGATGTTCGGATTCGTACTGGACAGCTGTGAATACTGCTGTGAACATGTGTGTAAACAAGTTTTTGTGTGGACATAATGCTTCCATTTCTCTCGGGTATATGCCTAAAGGTGGAATGATGGCTGGATCATACGGTGACTCTCTGTGTAACCTCTTTAGGAATTGCCAGCTTGTCTTTCAAAGTGGCCACACATTTTACACCCCACCAGCAATGTATGAGGGTTCTAATTTCTCCGCACCCTTAACAGTGCTTGTTATTGTCTGTCTGTCTTCAGTCATCCTAGTGGGTGTAAAGTGGCAGCTCACTGTGGTTTCGATTTGTGTTTCCCTAATCACCAATATTGAGCCTCTCCTTATGTGCTTATTGCACGTTTACATATCTTTGGAGTCCATAGATCCGTCAGAAGTCGATTTTTAAATCTAAGATTTCAATTTATTATACACAGCATACTAGTTCTGTATGTGATCTTTCTCTGAATCTTGGGTCAAAACCGCGTGATCTAAGCCTGTTCCTCCTCTTCCTTTCACATACGGTCCTTAGCAGTGTACTCTCCTAGATGGAGTAAACACTTAATAAATTCAGATCGTTGACATTTGTAGACAAAGTCAGCAAATTTATTTGTTTAGCTAATCTGTTTAGCACTTCATTTCACTCTTGTGATTTGAGTAATGTAAATCAGGTGTTCTCTCAAGTACTAAGGTAATTGATTGTGTTTGTTCAAGATGGTAGATATAGTATAACACAATTACAGGATAGCCAGGTAGCATACTTGTGAAAGCAGGATTTTTAAGCAGTTCCGTGTCTCTTTTACTTCTTAATCAGGTCATCTAGACGCACTCCTGAGGGGCTTGGTTCTGGGAAAACTAGGAAAAGCAGGACATAAGGCAACGTTAGAAGAAGCCCGTCGTCGGTTTAAGGACCACGTAGAAGGGAAACAGATTCTCTCCGCTGATCTGAGGAGTCCTGTACGTTTTCATGATGAATAACCTTGATCTTTAAGTGACTGCATCATTCTGTGTATACTGCGGAATGTGTAATGGGAACCAAAAATGACCTAAGTACTGACCCACAAATCATGTCTGATTCTGATTTAATGGGTGCATTCAGTGTTCTGTAGCCAGCGTGTCCTTTGTCTAACATTTCTCAGGCCAGACTCTGGTGCTGAAAGGTGATGATCAGCGCACATTTCCCCGAGGGAGTGGGTGTGTGCTGCTGTTACTCACCACGCGGCGCTGTCTGCCTTGCTGCTTCTCAGTGTGGGCTCTAAGCTCTTTGCCACAATTTGTATGTAACATCCACACACAGCTATTTATAAATTGTTTGATTCGCCTTATGTCTTTTCTTAACATTGGACTGTTTGGAAGAAGATACATTTAATCAGATGCCTTCTTTTTTGTTCCTGTGTTCTCTGTAGGTCTATCTGACTGTTCTGAAGCATGGTGATGGCACTACCTTAGACATTATGCTAAAGGTGAGTAAATTTGGGAAGGGCTCCCATTTTCTGCTCTTTAACACGGATTGACACAGAGACTATGCGTGTTGTTAGGTGGTTAAAAGTCTGGGCAAAAGACATACGTGCAGATATGCATACTGCAGACGGGCAGATACTAAGAAACTATGGGAGGAGCGCCTGGGTGGCTTAGTCAACTCTTGATTTCAGCTCAGGTCATGATCTCAGGGTCATTAGATGGAGCTCCGTGTCGGGCTGAGCACTTGGCAGGGAGTCTGCTTAGGATTCTCTCTCTCCCTCAGCGCCACCCCCCACATGCATGTGCACATACGCTTTCTCTTTCTCGCTCTTAAAAAGAAAAACCTTGGGAGAAATACATAATGTCTTTTCATGTATACTACCAATACAGTGCCAAAAGTCATCTAACTTCACTTCTTTTTTTTTATTCATAAGTTTATGCACCTTAAATATAAAAACTGAAATGTTCATTTTGATTAACATGTCAGGTTCTTAAAAATTTTCCCTTCAGTGTAAAGTTACTAGGGTATTTCCCAAGGTTTATGTCTGTGCTTGGAAAGGGGATAGATGGGGCGCCTTGGTGGCTCAGTCAGCTAAGTGTCTGCCTTCGGCTCAGGTCATGATCCCAGGGTCCTGAGATCAAGCACTGCATCAAGCTCCCTGCTCAGCGGGGAGTCTGCTTCTCCTTCTCCTTGCTGCTCCCCCTGCTTGTGCTCTCTCTCTCTCCTGTAAAGTAAATAAAAAGTAAATAATAAAATCCTTTAAAGAGAGAAAGTGGATAGATGATCACTTATCTCAAGGATTTGAGCTATACCAGTGCTCCATTTATGAATGGACAGGAAATTGACTGACCTGCCTGCTGCCTCTGTAGTTTTCCCAGGGTGGTTGGCATATAATTAAACTCAAATACTAATACTGTGGAACAAATGCTGCCTAAGTCCCTGTCCATGTAGTTATCAATCTAAGAAATAACTGGACTATTCTGATTGCATCAGTGGTAGAGGGAGCTGAATCTATTACCATCAAATAAAATGTGCAAAGTGTGTGTAAATACCCAAATTACCTGTCAGACCTATAAAGCCCATTCATTTAAAGACCCGCACTTAAGGAGGGGAACAACAAAAACAGGAATGAAATGTGCTTATTACTTTCATCCTTAATGGATTAAGAACATTTCTGATCCCAAGTGGATCAGAATTGCAAATCTAATTTCTAGTATTTAGTTTTAAACAAATCCTATTTAAATGACTAAACTATTTTGAAAAATAGAAACTTTAAGAAACTCAAAATGTGCCACTTTACTGATCTTGTGCAAGAGTTTCCTTTCTAATAATAGGAAAGTTATACTTTGGGTTGGTCGTTTCTCATTCTTAATAGTCTGTGAACCTGTGCGCTATAAATCATGTATTTCTTTGTAGATGAAATCAGGTATTTGTGGGTTTTGTCTTTTCCATAAAAGTATGGAACAAAAATCAGGGGTTCTGGAATTCTCGTGACAGATAACCTGGGCATTTTCATGTCGTGGAATACTTTAAAGAACTTAACACTACTATGTATATTTTAGTAAGTGTTTGCATCTGTTAATACAAGGGAGCTGACTGTAGTTCTGCTTTACTATAAGCAGAGCTCTAATGAAGACCAAATTAAGTTTCTTCAAGTAACCAGTTGATGGGAGATGAGGAGGATTGTTTTCTGTTGGTAATTTAGGAATAATGAGGCAGGATTAAAAAAAAAAGAACCAAACTTTTATTTCAAAGTGTATTTGGAATGTGGTGTTATGGTGCCATCTAGTGGTCAAGTGTAACAGGTTTTCCTTGGGGAAAACAATGCTTCCTGCAAGCCAGAGTTCAGACTTTGAGTATTGGAGCTGAAAAGGACCTTTAGAAATTATCTGTCCATCCCACTCATTTTACAACTGGGGAAACTGAGATCCAGAAGGGTTAAGGACTTAGTCAAGATCACACAGCTAGTTAGAGGCAAAACTAGGACTAGAACCCAGATCTCCTGACTTCCTATTTATTTTACCACATTGCTGCTCAAGAGTCCAAAGGAAAGGAAGGGGAAACTGGGACCTGTGATGGGGTCTGCAGACACTGGTCAGTATAGAATCTTCAGTGGGAGAGATGATCAGCAGAATCTATAAATTAAGTTGTCTTGGAGAGGTATCTCATACACCTTTGTAATTCTAATTATTTACATGTATAATGTTTTGCTTCTGATGATTAAAAAAAGACTTGGTATAGTCACTGTGGAAGATTTAGAGGCTATAAAAGTATAAAGAAAATAAAATTACCTGTAATTTAAATATTTTTTAAAGGTCACAAAATAGCAGCTATAAGGGGGTCTTATTTCTGATTAGTAATATACATATCAATACTTTAATTTTTTGTCTTTTTTTTTTTAAGGTTTTATTTATTTACTTGACAGAGATCACAAGTAGGCAGAGAGAGAGGGGAGGAAGCAGGCTCCCCACAAGCAGAGAGCTCAATGCAGGGCTTGATCCCAGGACCCCGGGACCATGACCTGAGCCGAGGGCAGAGGCTTTAACCTACTGAGCCACCCAGGCGCCCCTTCTTTTTTTTTTTTTTTCCCCTAAAGATTTTATTCACTTATTTGAGAGAGAAAGAGAGAATATGAGTGAGGGTGAGGGGTAGAAGGAGAGAGAAGCAGACTTCCCGCTGAGCAGGGAGCCTGATGTGGGGCTCGATCTCAGGACCCTGAGATTATGACCTGAGCTGAAGGCAGGCATTCAACCATCTGAGCCACCCAGCTGCCCCGATAATTTAATTTGTTTTTTTATGCCTCTCTATTTTCCCAATTTTCTGTGTTCAACATGTGCTGATTTTGCAGTTAAAAATGTGATGATAGGGGTGCCTGGATGGCTCAGCGGGTTAAGCCGCTGCCTTCAGCTCAGGTCATGATCCCACGGTCCTGGGATCGAGCCCCACATCCGGCTCTTTGCTCAGCAGGGAGCCTGCTTCTCTCTCTGCCTCTCCCTGCCACTCTGCCTGCTTGTGCTCGCTCTCTCGCTCTCTGACAAATAAATAAATAAAATCTTTAAAAAAAAATGTGATGATACAGAATCCCACTGATCAGAGACTCATGAATTAATATTAACATTTATTGGGGTGCCTGGGTGGCTCAGTTGGTGAAGTGACTGCCTTCGGCTCGGGTCATGATCCTGGAGTCCCAGGATAGAGTCCCAAATTGGGCTCCCTGCTCAGCGGGGAGTCTGCTTCTCCCTCTGACCTTCCCCCCTCTCATGCTCTCTCTCTCATTCTCTCTCTCTCAAATAAATAAGTAAATAAAGTCCTTTTTTTAAATTAACGTTTACTTTTTCCTGTTAGAAATTAAATGGATGACCTTCAATCGTATTAGTGATGATTAGTTTATTCATCTAACACAGAACATTAGTCAGACATATATCCCTCAGACCTTGATGTTAAACTGCTCAGAACTGATGACAAGCCATTCACATAGTACAGACTTACATAGTGACTTACTGTATTGGCATATGAAAAATGTAGTGCCTGAACATCTTAAAAGGTATTTCCTTTTGTTAATTTAATACTGTGCAATCTCAGTCAGCGAGAATGTAGAGCAAAAAGTTTGGGGGAGAAGCTCACACAAGCATATGCATAACTTCTAGGGGAGAGTTAACTATATCTTTATTTTTTCATTGTAGCTTCACAAACAAGCAGATATGCAGGAAGAGAAAAACCGAATTGAAAGGGTCCTTGGGGCTACTCTTTCACCTGAATTGATTCAAAAAGTCCTCACGTTTGCACTTTCAGTAAGTTACAACAAAAACTGCCTACAGAGGGAATTGTAACCCACTGATCTGTGGCAAGTGTCTTTAATTCAGTTTCTTCTTGATCTGCTTTAACCCTAAACTGAGGCTTCCTCTTAGTCTGGGGAAATGGAATGGGCTTTTGCTACTGACCTGTATACCACCCCATAACGGTGAGAATCAGAATAGTTGGAGGCAGAAATAAACTGGAAAGCATAATTATCCCAGTACCTACCTTCTGTCTCTTCCTTTCTTAACCCTGGAGGAACCTAAGCAAGTATCTTTTGTGCAGCCTGTCTGTACAGGTCTCAATGCCTCATTCTCAATTTGGCTCATCTTTAGGTTAAACATTCTTCTCTTTGCCAGAAGCTTCTGGTGCCAGTTATTCCTAAAACAAGGAATGAGGGTCTTCAGTGTGATTGCTTGGGTACCTCAAAAGTATCTGCCCTTTCTAGCACCAGAAGATGTTTTGAGTACAGTAGATTTTTAGTTCCCTTTCTATTTTTAGGAAGAGGTACGTCCACAGGACACTGTGTCAGTAATTGGTGGAGTGGCTGGAGGCAGCAAGCATGGAAGGAAGGCTGCTTGGAAATTTATAAAAGACAACTGGGAAGAACTTTATAATCGATACCAGGGAGGATTCTTAATATCCAGACTAATAAAGGTGTGTGAAGATTTTTATTTTGAGTACCTTATTCATCGTAGATGTTATTTAAGGACATCCATGATTCACTAGGTCTGTAGACGATGGTCTTTGCTCTTTAAGAGTTTCTTAAAAAAAAAAAAAAGAAAAAAGAAAAGAAAGTTTCTTTAAATAGTTATTAGCTTTATTAAAGGGCTTGTCCTTCACCCATCATGCATCCTCTAGAATATTCTGAAGTTGGGAGAGAATAGAATGGCTCATTTTTAGGATAAATGGAATTTTGTTCCTAGCCTCTTTTAGTTGCATTTACTGTTTAACCTGTTGTTTTTTCAGCTGTCAGTTGAGGGATTTGCAGTTGACAAAATGGCTGGAGAGGTTAAGGTAAGCAAAGTGCTATTTACTTTTTACTTTTCAAGGTAGTAAGTAAAAACTAATAAGCCACATTGTAATCATACAGTGCAGGTAATGGGGTAATGCTGTATTTATCCTTGTTTTTGCTTGGAAAAAGACTGTTTGGGTTGTGTCTTTAATGCTTGAAGAATTTGGGGTTGGAATCATCTTTGAGGGCGTTGAAATATGGTTGAAAAAACATGGAACTTGGAATCAGTCAGTCCGAGTAGAAAACCATCCCTTGCCCTGATTAGCTATGTGATTTCAAGCATGTTTTTAACCCCATGATCTCCCTGTGTTTCCTTATCCATAAAATGGGGTGATAATAAGATTGTTATTTAGAGTAACTAACATCACCAGTAACAGACTGGAATGGAGTGGTAGGTCCTTGATAATTTTTTCCTTTCTAATAACCTTTGTAATCTGTCATATGCACAGGGAGAGAAGATGGCTATGTAGGGACTGTCCTCTTAGCCTTTACGAAGGATAATAATCAGTTAAGTGGTAAAGTTCAGCATTTGGGGAACAAATCTACACTGATGAGGAAAATCTTAACTTTAAGCCTTCCGTTGCCTTTAATTGTGAAGTACTTTTGAAATGTCATTTTCATCTTCCTCTTGTTGAAGGCAATGGGGTTATGAGATGTAAATTTAGAAGTTCTGAGAGCTATAGTGCTGTTTCATTCATTCTGGAAACCATTCTAGGAATAAGATTTTAAGAATTCAGAGCTTGAGAAAACACTGAGAGACTTGATCTCTGCCTTCATTTAGTTTACATTGTATATTGTAAAGGATATAAGTGCTCTGAAGGAGAGGTACACACACTGGGTTTGGAGGGGAAGGGCAGTGAGTGGCTGCGCTGAGGCTGGTAAGATAGGTAGAGGCCAGACCATGGAGAGCCCTATAGCCTGTATGAAAATTTTCCTAAAAGCGGGAAGCCCTTGAATTGCCTATAAACAGAGTGAGTTGATGTGATTTGTGTGATAAAAATTTCAGCCTGGCTACAGTGCGGAGAAAGTGTGGGTTGGCGAAGAGAAGATGTTGGGATGCTAACTGTCCAAGCAAGAATGATAAAGTAGCTTGGGGGAGATGGAGTAATGAAATTCAGGGGGCTTGATTTTGTTAATCTTTGGTTCAACAAATATTTTCTGAGTGGCTTCTCTGTGTTGTGGACATACCTGGCAGAGGAAGAAGGAAGAGTAGAGGATAATTCCCAGGTTTCTAATATGTAAATGGTAGTGCTGTTTGTGGAGATGCAATGAGGGGAAGTCTTGTATCTTACTCAGGCCCTAAAGAGCCTTGGAGCAGGAGCCATTGTATGTAAACAAAATAAGGTTATTGATTTCTAAAAGTTCTAGACTTAATCTGATGAATTAGTCATTCTCCCTTATACACTGTGATGATGAGTTCAAAGTAAAGACCCCCATCCTTTCGCTGGTTGGTATTTAAGAGGTGCTTTGTTTTCATTTTTTTTTTTAAGTTTTTATTTATTTATCTCAGAGAGAGAGACAGAGTGAGTGAGAGTGAGTGAAGGAGGGGCAGAGGGAGAGAGAGGATCCCAAGCAGACACCCCACTGACCATGGAGCCTGACACGGGGCTTGAACCCAGGACCCTGAGATCATGATGACCTGAGCTGAAATCAAGAGTCAGACACTTAACCGACTAAGCCACCCAGGTGCCCCAAGAGTTGCTTTGTTTTCTGTGAATCTTGGCATACTTCATTAGAAAATAGTTTATTGCATCTTTAATCAATAAGCTTTGTAATAAATTACAACAAACTCAGAAATAGTCTTGTATGAAAAATGTGAGTCTATCAAAGCTTCATGGTTTTATCATCCTTCGCAGTTTAATCTCTATTAGAAGCAGCCAGAATGTGTTTTGAGTCCTTAAGGACCCTGCCTGCCAACTATTACGTTAACAGTTTATATGGGGTTTTCTTGAATCTTCTGGAGTAAATATTTTCTCATAAATGAGAAAACAGAAGAGTTTGTTTAACGAAAAGTCATAGGTTAATACATGATCCAGCCTAGATTTGAATCCCAAGCCTAATTCCAGCGCCCACACTAGAAGAAAGGCCATAGGTTCTATCTCTTCATTAACTTTGGATTCGATTTTAAGCGTGTATTTGGAGAAGAATTCCTGAATGCAAGTCTAAGGAGCTGCTGGTTTTCTTTTAGCCTGGGAGTGGCAGTGGTAAATTTTCATGATTGAAGCTTTTGAATCCTTTACAGAAGAGTGGTATTTTTTCCTGAGCTGTGATACTGTTACCTTCTTACTATTGCTGGTACTGATCCTACACTCCGGGTTGTTTTACGCCAGGCTTTCTTCGAGAGTCACCCCGCTCCGTCAGCTGAGCGTACCATCCAGCAGTGCTGTGAGAATATCCTGCTGAATGCGGCTTGGCTAAAGCGAGATGCTGAGAGCATTCACCAGTACCTCCTTCAGCGAAAGTCCTCGCCCCCTACAGCGTGAGCCCAGCGCGCCACCGCTGCTGCGGTCCTGCTGCTTGGCTGTGGGGGGGCGGGGGGAGGTGGGGCTACTGAACAGCTGATTCACATGCAGAGAATTTGGAGTCTTCTTTCAAACCAGTGGGGGTTGGACAATGAATGTAGTTAACTGGTTCCTGCTCACACTCCAGAATTAAATTCTATTGAAAAAGGAAAATCAGCAATTCAGCAAAAAAATAAAAAAATAAAAATAAAAAATAAAAATGTAAATATGATAGTAATAAAATAGAGCATAACGAAACTGTGAAACTTCCTGAAGCCTTGTCAGTGGTTAAAAGTATTTAACACTCTCCTCTTAATGACAGATGTTCTGTTTTTATAACCTACCAAAAGGAAACTAGAGGCTTCTGGGGGAAGAAGATTTTTTGTGAAGTGGGTTCTGCAAGCAGCCTACAAGCCGAGGGTAGTGTCCATTGCTGGGAATGGTTAAACGTGAAAGGCTGATAGCTGGTATAACATAGAATCTGTGCATAATTCCAAGTGTTTTTTTGGTTTTTTTGGGTTTGTTAGGCTTTTTTTGTTTGGTTTGTTTTGGGTTTTTTTGTTTTTGTTTTGTTTTTTGGGTTTTTTTGGCATGGGGACTGATCGGGAAGATATATTTTCCTGCATAACTCAATCTAAACCAAGGATCATAATTTTCCTCCATGCCTTCCCTTCTGTGTGACCCCACCCCTGGCCAAAAGGAAAAAAAAAAAAAAAGTATAAAAAAAACCACCAAACCTAACCTGGTCTGGGTTTTTTCTTCCTCTTAGTTCTACCCCCAACCTTCATCCCCGGTGTCCTTCTTAGAGATAAAGAAATAATAAGGAAACATCTTTTATAGCCACATTAAATAAGAGAAACTGATATACATTATTTTTTTTCTTTCTTTTTTAAGACAACTTTTAAGAGCCCTGAGATGCATATAGGTGACACATAGAAAAGAAAGGGTTTTCAGCCAGACCATCCTGAAGGAGTTATTCTGCTAAAAAACAAACAAACAAAATGTTCGTAGTTGTCCAACAGGCCAACGGTTAAACCTCTTCATGACAGTATCAACACTGCCTTCTCCCGGTTCACCGTGGACGTGGAAGAAGTCAGTGGCCACCACCCGGGGCTGTGTATTAGTGGTGACTGGGTAGAACAGCAAAGATCGTAAGCCTGTGTGTGCCACTCTTTGCTTTAACAGTGTATTCTACTAATAAGCCTCACCTGCCTGACCCAGTGAGTTTTAACTACATCTCATTGCTTTCCTCTGCCCTTACCTTTTTTCCTACTTTCTTTTCCCTCTTCTTTTTATTTTTCCTTTTTAAAAATATTTGTTTTGTGTTATTAACAGGAATTTCATATTTGGTGTGGCTTGACTGTATTTCAGAAGGTCATCAGATTGTGAGACTGCTTCCTTGAAACATTTTTGTGCTATTGTTTTAAAAAAATAATAATTAAAAAACAGTTGGCGTTAATAAAAATGTCAATGTGAAATTGATGTCCTGATTTCTTTTATTCTCTTTCATAAGAAACTATAAACTTTCCTGTCATTCACTAGGATTATAAGAAGTTTTACAACCAGAGGATTTTCTGAGCCTAAGAAAATCCAATTTCTGAATTGCTTAATGAGTGATACCTAAAGAGAAAAATCCTAAGATTCTTTCTAAATTCCTTCTGGATGCTCAGAAATCTTGTGGAGATCCTTAGAGTTAGCATTCAGGAGTTAACTGGAGACTTACCAGTTCCCGTTTATCGAGGCTTTCCTGTCTAGGGGCGACACTCATAGCTGCGCTAGAGGCCATCTAGGCATGTGCTTAAGGCACCAGCAGAGCAGGGACACCAGAAAGTCTGAGAAAAGAAATCTGCTTTTAATAATAACTCAAGGGAGGGGCGCCTGGGTGGCTCAGTGGGTTAAACCTCTGCCTTCAGCTCCGGTCATGATCTCAGGGTCCTGGGATCGAGCCCCGCATCGGGCTCTCTGCTCGGCGGGGAGCCTGCTTCCCCCTCTCTCTCTGCCTGCCTCTCTGCCTACTTGTGATCTCTCTCTGTCAAATAAATAAATCTTTAAAAATAATAATAATAATAACTCAAGGGGCACTGGGCTGGCTCAGTCAGTAGATCGTGTGGCTCTTGATCTCTAGGTTGTGAGTTCAAGCCCCATGTTGGTTTTGGAGCCTGCTTAAAACAAAAACAAAAAATTCCAAAGTTTGTAACTGAAAGTTCTAGAAAGAAGGTATTTCAGTTTCAGCATATGTGCAAGTTTTGTGTTCAGTGGTTTAGTAGCTGGAATTTTGCTGGGGCAGAAGTGGTGCAGGAGATCTTCCATGTCCCCTTCAGAGCTGCTCTCCATCCTGTTCTGTCTGCATTCACAGGCTCCCTTGCCCTCTGACTTTGGGTTGTATTGACCCAATTTGTAATACCTTCAATATCAAGAATGGTCAGGGTATTTATTCCCCAGGTCCCAGAAGTTGTCTGTCACTCTACCAAAGACCATGACGCCAGTTAGGCAGCCCTCTTGAGCTTCTAGCTTCTTCACTTTACCCCTTCAAATCTAGGGATAGAAAGAACTGGTCCCTTACTAGCTCTAGATTACTCCATTATTCCTTGTTGGTTTGCCTGAACTTTGCCATGTCTTTGTAAGTAGTCAAGTTACGCAGTTCAAGTGTGTTCTCTATTTTCCACCAATATCTTAATGATTCTGGCACTGGAGTCCTGATGATTTGGGTCTCTAAAGGTCTTAATTCAGCCTTTTCGGTGTCAGATGTTTTATTTTATTGTTTGTCTTCCAAATAGCTCCCTATCAGGTAATATACTCATTTTACAGGTGAGAAAGGAGGCTCAAAAAAATTAGGTAAAGTAGTTATACAACAAATAGCTTGCTTGGTCAGCCCAAGCTCACTGGTCTCTAAAAACCTGTATTGTTCTTGCTAATTGTCATGTCTCCACAGTTAGAAGATCATGCAGTCAGACTGGATCCAGGCAACAGTTTTAAATATATTGAATGAATTTTCTTTAACCCTAAGACTTTTCGGTTAAAGATTTAATAGAAATCAGAAAGTTGGAAAAGAAGAAAAATGTGGGGCACCTGGCTGGTTCAGTCGAGCATGCAACTCCTGATCTCAGGGTTGTGAATTCAAGCTCCTTATAGAGCTTGCTTTACTTTTTTTTTTTTTTTTAAGATTTTATTTATTTATGAGAGAGAGAGAGAGAGCGAGCACAGGCAGACAGAATGGTAGGCAGAGGCAGAGGGAGAAGCAGGCTCCCTGCCGAGCAAGGAGCCCGATGTGGGACTCGATCCCAGGATGCTGGGATCATGACCTGAGCTGAAGGCAGCTGCTTAACCAACTGAGCCACCCAGGCATCCCATAGAGCTTGCTTTAAACAAAAAAAAAAAAAAAGTATTTTCAAAAAAGGGGGCGCATGAATGGGTTGATATTTCCTATAGAGAATTTTGTTATTTTTTATTAATTGGAAGCAGTAAAGGTTTTTGGAATACTACATGGTGGTGGGTGAATTCTTAAATTTCCAGTTACCAGGATGGGTTTTAGGATGCAAGGAACCCTTTGAAATTATTTGTTAAAGAATGTATCTCTGTAGTGTGCAATTTAGGGGGTATGAGAGGGGTTCTGTAGCTTTAAAAGAGTTCTTTCAGTTCTAGTAGCCAAACAGGTCCTAGAATGTTATCAGAAAGACTTGGAGCCACCTCTGTAGGGTGAGTGATTATTTTTCTTAGGGCAGAAAATAAAAGCAAGCTTCTGATCATCTATTTATAACATTGAGTCTGTACTTACAGACAACCTCATTTCTGACCGAATAATAGATTACCTGGGGAGAAATGAATCTCCTCTTGCTATGTACTGGTTTCAGGCTCTCAGTGTTGTTGTTGTTAATTTTTTATAACACTATCTTCTCTTATGATAGTACAAAAAACCCAAGATGGACTGTGCCTTCTTGTACCACCGCCAGTTGACACAGACTGGTCAAGGTGTTTGTTTTCAAACACAAGCATAAGCAATAGGAGACCCTGGTGTTACTAACACATGAGGCCAAGCAACTGTTTTCCCTCGGAAATCAAACTAGAAGATGGGTGGTTCCACCAGTACTTGTGATGGCAAATGGGATTGAGGGCAGAGTCAGGGGAAGGAGAGTCGACTGGGTTGTAAGTGCTACTTGGAAAAAGGTCTGGTTGCCCCTGTAGTTCTCTTGGTGGCATCCAGTGGCTGTAGCTTTCACCATTGAATTTCTGATTCCAGCATTGGGCTAGAATTAGCAACAGAGGAGAAACATAGCTTACTGTTAATCTGTGCTTTCTCCGGGAAGTGGCCAGCAGCTGACAGTAGACACACTATACACCAATTACGGTGACTACCAGGAAGAAAAAAAAAAATAATTTAATCTTAACCATAGTTTGACCATACGAGTATGGTCCTCTGAGACACCTGCCTCCCCTCCACCCCCAACCAACTCTAACTTTTATCATTAATTTGACAAATTGTGTAGGTATATTACATCAGACTACAGTTTCAGTCCACTCTATTAGGGGGCTGATCATCTGCTTTGTATTATATATGCTAATCTTGTGGATATTCTCAGTGTTATCGCTACTATTTAGACTTCTACTAAGGAAGTTAAGAATAAGAAAACTAAATATTGAATGGCTAATGACTTA
Source organism: Lontra canadensis (assembly GCF_010015895.1). Classification (NCBI taxonomy): domain Eukaryota; kingdom Metazoa; phylum Chordata; class Mammalia; order Carnivora; family Mustelidae; genus Lontra; species Lontra canadensis. The sequence continues at coordinate 12,587,987 of NW_022631037.1, read as the reverse complement.
ATAGAATCTCAAGAACACAGAAAGCAAGATAATAAAGGGGCGATGGAGACACAGTTTATAAGAAAAAGTACAAAAGATTTAAAATAGTTGGCATGAATGAGGATAGATGAGATGACTATTGTTTTCCTAAGATTTTTTTTTTTTAAGATTTTATTTATTGCTTTGAGAGAGAGGGAGAAGAAGAAGCAGACTCCCTGGGGCTCGATCCCAAGACCCTGGGATCATGATCTGAGCCAAAGAAGGCAGACGCTTAACCAACTGAGCCACTTGGGCGCCCCTTAAGACAGAGAAAGCATGAGTGGGAGGGGCAGAGGGAGGAGAGAGTTTCTCCAGCAGAGAAGTTAATACTGTGGCCTTTGGGGCACCTGGGTGTCTCAGTGGGTTAAAGCCTCTGCCTTCAGCTCAGGTCATGATCCCAGGGTCCTGGGATCGAGCCCCACATCGGGTTCTCTGCTCAGCAAGGAGCCTGTTTCCCTGGCTCTCTCTCTGCCTGCCTCTCTGCCTACTTGTGATCTCTGTCTGTCAAATAAAAAAATAAAATATTTTAAAAAAATACTGTGGCCTTTAAGAGTATAAAGAAGTACCTTCTCTCACTTTGTTCTTTTTTTCTTGTTTTCTACCCCCTTCACCACCACTCTTTGGGGCTTCTGGCAACCACCAATCTGTTCTGTTTCAATGAGCTTGTTTTTTTTTGTTTTTTGTTTTTTTGTGTTTTTTTTTAAGATTTCATGTTTAAGAGAAATCATTGTCTTTCTCAGTCTGGTTTGTTTCACTTAGCATAATGCCCTTGAGGTCCATCCATGTTGTTGCAAATGGCAAGATTTCATCCTTTTTTATAGTTGAGTCATATTCGTGTGTGTGTGTGTGTGTGTGTGTGTGTTTGTCTACATGCTATAATTTCTTTATTCATCCATCCATCGAGGGACACAGGTTGTTTTCATGTCTTGGTTATTGTAAATAATGCTGCAATGAACAAGGGAGTACATATATCTTTTTGAGTTAGTGTTTTCATTTTCTTCAGATAAACACCCAAAAGTAGGCAGAGAGGCAGGCAGAGGGAGAAGAGGAAGCAGGCTCCCTGCTGAGCAGAGAGCCCGACCTGGGGCTCGATCCCAGGACCCTGAGATCATGACCTGAGCGGAAGGCAGAGGCTTAAACCACTGAGCCACCCAGGTGCCCCCGCATATCTTTGAAAAAATGTCTACTCAGATCTTATGTCCATTTTTAATTTGATTATTTGTGGGGTGTTTTTGCTATTGAGTTGGGTGAGTTCTTTATGTATTTTGGATATTAGCCCCTTATAAATACATGATTTGCAGATATTTTCTCCCATTCAGTAAAGTTTGCCTTTTCGTTTTGTTGGTTTCCTTTGCTGTACAGAAGCTTTTTTTTTTTCCTTTAAAGATTTTATTTATTTATTTAACTGAGACACAGCAAGAGAGGGGAACACAAGCAGGGGGAGCAGCAGGCAGAAGGAGAGGGAGAAGCAGGCTTCCCACAGAGCAGGACTGAGCTAGATTGAGCGCCCTGGGATCACGACGTGAGCTGAAGTCAGCCGTTTAGCCACTGAGCCACCCAGGGGCGCCCAGAAGCTTTTTAATATGATGTAGTCTCATTTATTTTTGCTTTTGTTGCTTTTACTTTTGGTGTCAGGTTAAAAAAAACATTGCCAGGACCTATGCCAAACAGTTTTCTTCTAGGAGTTTTATGGTTATACTCAAGTCTTTAATCTACTTTTATGGTGAAAGATAGTGGTCACGTTTCAGTCTTTTGTACGCGGCTCCCCATTTTCCCAGCACGGTTTATTCCCTGTTGTATATTCTTAACTCCTTTGTCATAAATTAATTGACCATATATAAATGGGTTTATTTCTGGGCTCTCTATCCTGTTTCATTGATCTATGTGTCTGTTTTTATGCCAATACCATGTTGTTTCAATTATCAGAGCTTTGTAGTATAGTCTGAAATCAGGGAGTATGAGGCCTCCAGCTTTGTTGTTCTTTCTCAAGATGGCTTTGGCCATTCAGGCTTTCTGACTTCATTCCCCGAACAGTAATAGAACATACAGGTGATTTCTGTGTAGCCAACAGAACAGTACATGACTTACCTAAGACAGCACAGCTACCAAATCTGGTCTGCTCTCCCTGCCCCTGCTGACACTGTTCTTCTCAGGAAATGCAATCTTCTAGAGCTGTGTGTCCAAGTACAGTAGCCGCTAACCATATGTAGCTATTTAAGTTTAAATTCAAATATATTAAAAATTAAATTCTGCATTTCAAGTGCTCATTAGCCACATACGGCTAGTGGCCACTATACTGGGCAACACCAGGTACACATCCTAGTCCACTGAAGGAAGTTCTGTTGGACCACTCTATCAACACCAAGGGTGTGCAAGTGTATTTTTTGTTTATGGTAGAAAATAGTTACATGATATATGTTCTTCTTTACCAGCCTCATTGTAACATTGCTCTTCGTCTAGGAACATTGTATCCGTAACCCCTGTCCACCTGGGGATGCTTGGATGGCTCAGTTGGTCAAGAGTCTCTGCCCCTTGCCCTCCCCACTCGTGTTCTCCCTCTCTCAGATGAATGAGTAAAAATCTTTTTAAAAATTTAAAAATTAGGGGCGCCTGGGTGGTTCAGTGGGTTAAGCCTCTGCATTCGGCTCAGGTCATGATCTCAGGGTCCTGGGAGGGCACTCAACATCGGGCTCTCTGCTCAGCAGGGAACCTGCTTCCCCCCTCTCTCTGCCTGACTCTCTGCCTACTTGTGATATCTCTCTCTCTCCGTCAAATAAATAAATCTTTAGAAAAAAAATTTAAAAATTAAAAAAATACAAATGTATTGCATAATCATTTTTTATATTTTGAAGGGGAAAAGAAAGTGACTATCTTCTTCTTATAAACCTGCCTCCCAAAGACAATCCTGATTACAGATGAGTTTGGGAAATATTCTTCCACTTATGTTTTTACACTCTAGTTTTTGCACTTAATTATTTTTAGTAATGAAGAGGGGTCGTGCCCCTTTTGCTTGTTCCCCTTTGTAACAGATGCCACGAATTTTCAGTCTTTGCCTTAGGAAGCTAAGTGTGCCAGGCTCTAACCTGTGACCCATGATGTCATGCTCTCAGTCCTGAGGAGATGACTCGAGAATAAACAGTTGGCAAATGCATACCTTGAGAAGCATTTCTTCTTTGTTTAGATTCACCGATTCATGCGTGTTTTCCAGCCCACATGCCTGGCAGGAAATGCCCATTTGGTGGAGCACACACATTCAAGGAATGTGGCTTTAAGCTCCACACTCAGTTAGTTTAATAATAAATTCACTCAGTGTTCCTTCCTCACCGGAGATGAGAACGACACTGTGCTGGGGAGTAACATTTGCAACCCGCGTGTTTGGTTCCAAATTGTGGTGGTGATCACCATGAACTGGATTTTGTAAATTCTGCGGTGATGGATGTCACAAGTACTTGGGTGAGGAGAGATGGCGCTGGCTCGGGGAGGTAAGGGGGGCGGGGGAGGAAAAGAAGAAAAAAGTGCCCTTTCTCACAGTTTGCAACCCGCAGGCTGTACGGTCCTGCTTCTAGCAAATACATGTGCCGTCCATCTAGAAACAACCCACGTGTGCACCTAAGTCAAGGTGACCCCTGAGAGGGGACTAGTCTGGGCACCTTCAAATGCCCCTACCATTTGGGATCAACACTGGACCACCCCGAATACGATGGTGGGCAGAGGTTCTCGTCCGTATGTGAGCGTCAGGGAAAGAACACAAGGTGAGAACAGCACCAGCCTGCCCGCCCTTCCTTCCTCCTTTCCTTCCTTCTTTCCTACCTTCCTTCCTCCCTCCCTCCCTTTCCTTCTTTCCCTCCTTCCCTTTCCTTCTTTCTCTCTCCATTTCTTCCTTTCTTCCCCTTCCTTCCTTCCTTCCTTCCTTCCTTCTTTCCTTCCTTTCTTCCTTTGATTTTGTCAGAGAGAGATAGTGCACAAGCAGGGGGAGCAGCAGGCAGAGGGAGAAGCAGGCTCCCTGCTGAGCAAGGAGCCTGACATGGGACTCCATCCGAAGACCCTGGGATCACGACCTGAGCAGAAGGCAGATTCCCAATGGACTGAGCCTCCCAGGCACCCAGCACCGGCCTTTTCTAGTAATTATCAAATAATACAGTGACATTGTGTTCTAACCTCACAACCTGCTATGTGATATGGGAGGTGTGCTTTTTTTTTTTTTTAAGCAGGCTCCAGCACAGAGCCCAGCGTGGGGCTTGAACCCATGGTGCTGAGATCAAGAGTCAGACGCTCAACTCACTGAACCACTCAGGCATCCCAAGGGAGGTATGCATTTTGATCACTAATCAAATCAGGGGATCAATGAAATCCCCTGAAATATTAGTGAAATTGGTTACGGAAATATCAGAAGAAGCCTGTCAGAAAAACCTGAGAGGACTGGGCTGAAGGGCGGTAATCAAGGCAAGATTCTGATGCATTCTTTCCATGGCTGTGGAATCCAGACATCAGGCAGCGGTTACAAAAGCTTTCAGGTATGAAAGGATATGGTGCTAGGCACTGAGGCTACAGAATCTAATAAGGCAGATTTGGTCTCTGCCTCATAGAGCTTATAGTCTAGCAAGAACAAGAAACAGTGAATGAGGGGCACCTGGGTGGCTCAGTCAAGCGTCTGCCTTCAGCTCAGGTCATGAGCCCAGGGTCCTGGGATCAAGTCCCACCTGCTCAGTGGGGACCTGCTTCTCCCTCTGCCTCTGGTGTTCCCCTTGCTTATGTTCTCTCGCTCAGCCAAATAAAATAAAATCTTAAAAAAAAGAAAACAAAAGAAAAAGAAATAGTGCGTGCGTACTCCTAAGGGTGATGAGTCCTTGAAACAGTAAGGGCAGGGCGGTGTAAGAGGCCATTACTAGGGAATCCCATGTTGCCTGGATGTCCAAGAAAGGCTCCCATGAAGAAATGAGGTTAAACGGAGGCCTGGAAGATGAGTAGTTGCTGGCCAGGCAAAGAGGAGAGGGGAAAATGTTCTAGGCAGAAGAAATAGCATGTGTGATGAGCATGAAAAGAACCTGACCCATTTGGGGTGCCTGGGTGGCTCAGTGGGTTAAAGCCTCTGCCTTCGGCTAGGATCATGGTCTCAGACTTCTGGGATCAAGCCCCGCATCGGGCTCTCTGCTCAGCAGGGAGCCTGCTTCCTCCTCTCTCTGCCTGCCTCTCTGCCTATTTGTGATCTCTCTCTCTGTCAAATAAATAAATAAAATCTTTTTTAAAAAAGGGAAAGAAAGAACCTGACCTATTTAAGGAACCAAAGGAAATCCAGAATAGCTGGAACAAAGAGAACTCTTGGAAAAGTGGTGGAAGAGAAGCCTGGAGAGGCAGACCAGGGCCAGACTAGAGAGGGACTCAGGCCACATTAAAGATCCCACTCCAGGGCGCCTGGCCGGCTCCGTCAGTAGAAGGTGTGGCTCTTGATCTCGGAGTCATGAGTTCCAGCCCCACAATGGGCACACAGATTACTTCAAAAAAAAAAAAAAAAAAAAAAGGAGGAGGAGGAGGAATAGGAAAATTCTATACTTTAGGTAAAGGTTAATGGGAAACCATGAGTTTCTGCATCGGTGCAATGAGAATGATAATACTCCTGGAGTCACCAGGGAACAAAATGAGAATACAAGGGAAAGGTCTTTAGTGCTGTAGGAAAACTATATAATATCGTTAGTGGTAATAATATGCTGTGCCGCCTTCTTGAGTAATAGAAGTAATAGTTCAAGTCCCCTTCTACGTGGGGATAGGAAATAGTCCATAAAACCCTGACTTACTCAAGGGAACTGATGGAGGGGCACCTGGGTGGCTCAGTAGGTTAAGTGTCTCCCTTCGGCTCAGGCCATGATCCTGGAGTCCTGGGATCGAACCCTGCATCGGGCTCCCTACTCAGCCAGGAGCCTGCTTCTCCCTCTCCCTCTGCCTGCTCTTCCCCATGCTTGTGCTTTCTCTCTCTGTCAAATAAATAAATAAAATATTTTAAAAAATTAAAAAGGGAACTGATGGAAAGGTCAGAAGTTTATTTTGGTTGAAATTTCCAGCATGAGGTTCCAGAAGCCCAGGGATGAGCTCAGTTGTTTGGAGCAGGATCACACCATTTATGGCCGTGTGTATTCCCCAACTCCATACCAACTCCCCAGCACCACTCCCAGGAAGGATCGGTGTGCCACCTCCTCATGCCCACCAGAGGAGAACCACTTGGACACCCTTTCTTCTTGATTTCTTCCCATCAGGACTTGGGCCCAGCATCTGCTTAGGTCAGCTTTTGTAGAAACTGCCCTCGTTCAAAAACATTACACTCCTCTGAGCTGTTCATGGCAAAATAGTGATCCCAGTTAGCACACAGATTACATTTTAGGAAAATTTCAACACCTTTCCAAATCTGGGACGTTTTATTCCTGTAAACTAGGTACAACAGAACCTTGGGACAGAGGCAAAACCCGGGGTTCACCTCTCCAGCATGACCAGCACTGACAGACCACCATGGAGGACTTACTGGTTCCTGTGGTGCCATTTCCTCTCTGCTTGAAATTAATCAACTATTATGCAGGTACAGAAGGGCAACATCTTAACTACCACCCCAGTGCGGAAGGATAGAGTTTCAGCAGGTGATTGACAACCCATTACCACAACCAGCTCTGGTTGAACAAACCAGACACAATTCTTCCCCAGAGTAACTGATGACCATAAATGCTCCACAGTCCTACACACCAGAGGTTGCAAACTTGTATTTTCTCCTTGACCAATATAATGCCTTTTAAATCTTTTTGAAAATGTAAATGCCAGTTTTTAAAAAACACAATATTTGGGGCGCCTGGGTGGCTCAGTTGATTGGGCGTCTGCCTTCAAGTCAGGTCACGATCTTGGGGTCCTGGGATGAGCCCTGCGTGGGGCTCCCTGCCTAGTGGGGAGTCTGCTTCTCCCTCTCCCTTTGCTCTCCCCCGGCCCCAGCTCTCTTTCTCTCAAATAAGTAAAATCTTTATAAATAAATAAATAAATATCACAACATTTTACATAAAAATCCAGTTTTCCATCTTATCTTGAATAATCAAAAGATCTGGCAAATTGTCGGAGGCTGAGGACTGAGTTAAGACCAGCCTCTTAGACCACAGTCCCCAGTCTGCCTCCACGCCTCAGGAAAGTGGAGGGACGGGCCCAGAATTTCTGAGCTTGTGTACCCACTCCCATTTGGACCAAGTATTATGAGCTTCATTATCCCTCCTTTGTGACCCGTTCATATGTAAAGAGCCTACTCCGAACATAACTTAAGGACAATATAACTTAAGGAACGTGTAGGTGATAAAACAAGCTTTGGTCCCTCCAGGCCATCTCTGATGGCTCTTAGGTGATTATTTGCAGCTACTTCTGGAGGGTAAGGATGAAAAGCTTCCTTCCATCAAAGACTTAGGTTAGGTCACTCTATTGGCTCCCCTTTTCCATTCTGGCTCATCTCTTCCTTCGTTCATTCGTTCATTCATTCATTCCTTCATTCCTTCATTTAAGACTCAGAACTTTTTTTTTAATACTTACGAAGGTGGTAAGGTAGTGTTCTCAAATCATTTTTAGATGGAGAATTTTTTTTTTAAATGCATTACTGGGGGGCGCCTGGATGGCTCAGTGGGTTAAAGCCTCTGCCTTCGGCTCAGGTCATGATCCCAGAGTCCTGGAATCAGGCCCCGCATTGGGCTCTCTGCTAGGCGGGGAGCCTGTTTCCCCCTCTCTCTCTCTGCCTGCCTCTCTGCCTACTTGTGATCTGTCTGTCAAATAAATAATAAAATCTTTAAAAAAAAAAGCATTACTGGGAGTCCCCATGGCTGCTGGAGGAGAGAGGTGCCTCATGCTTAGGGGACTGGTAGCCCTCCGAGAAGGCGAGGTGTCCTGACTACTTTGCCCAGAGCGAGCAATGGAAGAAGTTGCAGAGGGAGAGCTAGCAGCGGGAGGTTAAGCGGCTGCCTGGTGGTCCCAACCCTGTGGCTGTGTCCCCACCTCCTGCCCCCACCCGGAAGGAAGGGGATTCACCCCACTTGTGGTGGCACATGGTGACCAGGCCCCAGGGGCAGCGCATGTCCACGGAGAGGAAGACACCTCACCAGTCAGACACGCTGGCAAGGGAAATAAGGGAATAAGTTCCACAACATATACACACTTGCTTTAATAAAAATAACTCGGCATGGGATAGATTAATTAATTAGCTAATTAATTAATTATGCATTACTGGAATTGCACTTTGCGGTACATACCCAAAAGAATTGAATGAGATACGTACACACCCACGGTCATTCCTGACAGCGTTATTCCCAATAGCCCAGTGTCTACTGAGGATAGACGGATAAACATAAAATGCGGGGGCGCCTGGGTGGCTCAGTGGGTTAAGCCTCTGCCTTCAGCTCAGGTCATGATCTCAGGGTCCTGGGATCGAGCCCCTCGATGGGCTCTCTGCTCAACAGGGAGCCTGCTTCCCCCTTCTCTCTCTGCCTGCCTCTCTGCCTGCTTGTGATCTGTCAAATAAATAAATAAAATCTTTAAAAAAAAAACATAAAATGCGGTATATATGTAACAATGGAATATTATTCAGCTTTAAAAATGAAGGAAATTCTGGGGCGCCTGGATAGTTCAGTGGGTTAAAGCCTCTGCCTCCAGCTCAGGTCATGATCTCAGGGTCCTGGGATCAAGCCCCACATCGGGCTCTCTGCTCAGCGGGACGCCTGCTTGTCCCTCTCTCTCTGCCTGCCTCTCTACCTACTTGTGATCTCTGTCTGTCAAATAAATAAATAAAATCTTTTTTAAAAAATGAAGGAAATTGTGACACAGGCAACAGCATACATGAACCTGGAGGACATTATGCTAAGTGACACTGGCCAATCACACAAAAGAAACATATACTGTATGATTCCATTCACATCAGGAATCTAGTGACAGAAAGCGGGCTGGTGCTTGCCAGGGGCTGGGGTGAGGAGAAAATGGGGAGTGGTTGTTCAGCAGATACAGAATTTCAGTTTTGCAAGATTAAAAAGTTCTGAAGAAAAAAAAAGGAGGAAAGTTCTGAAGAGCTGTTGCACGACAGTGCGAATATTTTTTAACACTACTGAGCTACATTCTTGAAAATGGATAAGATGATAATTTTTTTTAACCACGATTAAATTTTTAAAAATGCATCCCTAGAGGGGGCGCCTGGGAGGCTCATTTGGTCAAGCCTCTGACTCTCGATTTCAGCTCAGGTCATGATCTCAGGGTGGTGAGCTTGAGTCCCACACGGGGCCCTGTACTGGGGATGGAGCCTGCTTGGGATTCTCTCTCTCCTTCTCCCTCGGCCCCTCCCCCCACAAATAAATAAAATCTGGGGTGAAAAATGCATCACTGGGGGGATGAGCCAAATGGGTGAAGGGGAATGAGAGATACAGGCTTCCTGTTATAGAATAAGTCACCGCCGGGACTGAAAGGTACAGCACAGGGAACACAGTCAGTGGTATTGTAATAGCGTGGTGTTGGGGACAGATGATGGTGGCACTCGTGGTTGGCACAGACCCTAACGTACAGACTTATGGAATCACTATACTTGTTACACCGGAAACTACTGCAACATTGTGTGTCAGTTACAATTTTTTAAAAAAAATTACATAAAACAATAAAAAATAAAGATCAATCTATTAAAATTAATTAATACTTAAATTGCATCACTGGGTGTCAGGAGACATAGGTTCTACTAGAGGCTTCAACGCTGACTTCTATGACCTCAAGCAAAAGGCACTCACTAGAACTCAGACCCTTTTTTGCAAACGGGAGGGTAGAAGAGATGGTAATAAAAACACCAGCCTGGGGCGCCTGGATGGCTCAGTGGGTTAAAGCCTCTGCCTTCGGCTCGGGTCATGATTCCAGGGTCCTAGGATCGAGCCCCGCATCGGGCTCTCTGCTCACCGGGGAGCCTGCTTCCTCCTCTCTCTCTGCCTGCCTCTCTGCCTACCTGTGATCTCTGTCAAATAAATAAATAAAATCTTTAAAAAAAAAAAAAGAAAGAAAGAAAGCAAGAAAGCCAAAGTCTGTGTTAGGGGCCAGGACCTTACGGAGGAAAGAACAAGAGGTTGTCCTCAAATCCCTCACAGTCTAGTGGAAAAATAAAAAACAAAACTAGAAAAACATTTGCAATATAATTTGTTAAGGGTCACTCTAATGTATGCTGAAGGCAAATATATATGATTTACCTTCCCTATAATGGGATGAACGTTGGGTATAAACAGGGATGTGTTGTTTGGATAAATCAAAAGGTCTTACCTTAAGGCGTGTCTGGCTGGCTCATTGGATAGAGCTGGAGATGCTCGACTTTCCAAGTGTGAGGTCAAGCCTCATGCTGGGCATAGAGCTTACTCAAAAATAAAACAAAACAAAAAACAGTTCTTAAATGGGTTAGTAGCATATACATTTAAAGCTTCAGACAATCTTTTCCAAGTGTTTAGTTTTAAAAAAGAAAAAAAAAAGTGTATGTATACTTTTGTCCACAGCCTTTTCCTTAGACCCAATTTCCTGATAGCCATTTTGATTCAACAATTTAATTTGTGAATGTACTCATTTGCTAATTACCTGGGACAAAGAGAGTTCCTGCTGGCGGGCAGGCAGCCCCCACCCCTCCCTCGCTCAGGCTGGGGTTGGTGGAGATCAATATACTCTGTTTACATAATTATGCCGTCACAATTACTATTCACAGCCAAGCTCTCCAGTCTACTATGATTAAGCTTCGTTTCTTTTTCAGGCCCTTCCCCACTTTTTTTTTTTTAACTTTCTTGGAGTTAATTATTAATAAAAACAAATTCATTTTTATTTGCTCAGTGTTCCATGTCCTTGTAACGAATTCATCCTCCACCATCACTAAAGGTATAAATTTTTCTTCTATTATTTCATCTTATTTCTTGGAGACATCCTTTCCGGGCCCTTCTGTCTTCCTGTCCCAGTCTTAACTGATTACTCGCTAGGCCTGCTGCCAATCCATCTGTCACCCTGGAATGTCCCTCCAGCATCATCTTGGGGATTCTCTTCATGTCTCACCTATGTTGAATTGTCTGTTTCCAGGATCACATGTCTTCCTGTTTCTTGGGGTTTTTTTTTTCTCTCATTTTGGTGTACCACATCCTCCAAGAGGTTTCCTGAGAAAGAGTCCATGGGTAGGAAGTAAAGTTTTTAAGATTTCACATGTCTGAAAGTGTGCATACTTTCCTGAATTCAGAATGTGACTGATTTGTAAAACTACAGGTCGCAAATAATAAGCAAGTTTTCCTCCACTGGCATCCAGCATGGCTGAGGAGAAGGATGGCCCCATTCTGATGGCTGTTCCTTCGAACATGACGTGGTTTTTATCTCTGGGAGGTTTGGATAACCTTTCTGTGTTTACTCACTGATCTGAATTGTCATGATTTCTTTTCCTCCATTATGTTGGGCACTCAGTGGGCCCCTCATTCTGGAGATCTAGGCCATTCAGTTCTGCAATAATTTCTTGAATTATTTCTTCCATGCTTTCCCTCCATTGTTCTCCATAACTGTTCTGAGTTGCATATTAGTCCTCCTGGGCTACCTCTAGCTTTTAAAAAATTCTTTCATGCCCATTTTTCTTTTTACTTTCTTTCCTTAAGTAGGCTATGTGCCCAGCGTGGAGCCCAACATGCGGCTTGAACCCATGACCCTGAGATCAAGACCTGAGCTGAGATCAAGAGTGGGATGCTTAACCGACTGAGCCACCCGGCCACCGCTGATGCCTGTTTTCTGACTTTTTTTTTTTTTTAGGTTATTTCCTAAATTTTATCTTCCAACACTTTGATTGAAGTTACTGGTTTTCATATTTTTAGATCTGTTTTATTCCCTTATGTTCTTTTTAGATAACCTTCTGTTCTTGTTTCATGGATGCAACATCTCCTTATCTGAGAATATTTATCTTTTTTTTTTTTTAAGATTTTATTTATTTGGGGCACCTGGGTAGCTCAGTGGGTTGAGCCTCTGCCTTCAGCTCAGGTCATGATCTCAGGGTCCTGCATTGGGAGGGATGAAGGAGAAGACTCCCTGCTGCGACTTGATCCTAGGACCCAGAGATGATGACCTGAGCCGAAGGCAGACACTTAACCTACTGAGCCACCCAGGTGCCCTTTTTTAAGTTTAGATTTTGTTTTGTTCTGTTTTCTGTGCCATTACTGTATTCTCCCATTTCCCTTATCTTATTTCTTTGTTTGGTTTTTGTCTTTCATGTCAGAGTTTCTACAATTACCTAATGGTTCATGCCAGTCCATTCATGATTGAGACTGAGCTACTAAAATTGTCTGAAAGTTTGGTGTTCATGAAACAGGGCTTCTCGGTTGGTGAGCATTCCCATAGTGAGCTGATTTTCACAGGGGACTCTAAGCTCCTAGCATCTGTATCGGGTTGCATGGTGGCCCCCAAAAGACACATCTACATCCTAATCCCTACAACCTGAGAATATGACCTTGTTTGGAAAAACAATTTTTGCAAATATAAGTTAAGGATTTTGAGATAAGACTATCCTGGATTATCAGGGTGGGCCCTAAGTCCCATAAGAAACATCTATGAGAGACCCTGAGAGGAGAAAGGCACATGATGATGGATGCATTTACACACTAAGGAACATCTGGAGCCAGAGGCTGGAAGAGACAAGGACAGGAACAGGCCCTCAAGCCTCCAGAGGGAACACGGCTCTGCTTGCTACCTTGCTTTCAAACTTCTGGCCTCCAGAACTGGGAAAGGATAAGTTTCTTTCGTTTTGAGCCACCAAGTTCTTGGTAATTTTCTACAGAAGCCCTAGGAAACAAATACAGTATCCGTGGGTGTTTTCTCCCAGGCTTGTCAGTTTTCCCAAACAAAAATCCTCCAATCTACTTGTTGTGAGGTATTAGCTCAGTTGGGAGAATCTTAGGGCCAAGGGGACGAGGGGACCAGGAGGTCTCAACCGTTTGGTATTATGTTGTCTTTACCTAATTCCTTATGTTTCAGTACGATACAATACTTTGTCATCCACAGTTCAGAGTTTTTCTAGATTAACCTTTCAAGAAGGTGTATTAATCTTTTTCTTTTTTTTTTTTTACTTTATGTATTTCCTGATGCTTTGGCATCTTGGGACCTTGCTGATTCTGAAAAGACTGCCCCTTCCAGGCTAGCCAATTCTTCAAGATCGTAAACTTTTCTCCCTTCAGTGCCCCCTTTTATCCACAGACCCACCAAACCAAAGCCCTTCCCTCGACTACCTACTTCACTACTTCCCTCAAGGGTTGCTATTCCTCTGCCCTCATCACTCCAAGGCCAGTTAGCAGACAATCAGAGACAGTCCCTACACCCCAGGGTCCACTGAAATTGTTAAACTAGCCAACCCTAAACCTGTTGACCCTATCTCACCTGTTCCTGTGTTAACCACAATACAGCCTCTGGCTGAGACGTGTATCCGTACAATAGAATACAATGGAAAGGAACGAGCTATTGGTAACACACAGCAGCACTGATGAAGCTAGCGACAGGAGAGTCCGTGATGCATTTTATTTATATAGAGCTCTGAAAAAAAACACAAAAAACAAAAACACTACACAATAAAATGTCAGAAAGACTGTGGTTGCAGGATGAAAGGTTGACTGCCAAGGGCAGAAGGAGTGGCACTGGCAAACTGGTTCTCAAAAAGGAAAAAAGCAAACCCTGATTAATGGCACTTTACTGGTATCTTCAGTGGAAACACTTCCACCATTGCCAATTTTGAGCTACTTATGCCATGTCACTAAACCTGTGGTTTTGAGAAGAGATGTACGTAATTTGGCTCTCCCAAGCGGATACTCGGGTATTAGCCAGCTTTGACACACCATACAGTAAGGAACAAAGACGATGAAAATGTTCTGTATTTTGGGCACCTGGGTGGCTCAGTCAGTTGGGCATCTGCCTTCAGCTCAGGTCATGATCTCAGGGTCCTGGGATTGAGCCCCGTGTCAGGCTCCCCGCTAAGTGGGGAGCCTTCTTCTCCATCTTCTCCCCACTTGTGCTCTTCTTGCTATCTCTGTCTCTCTCTCAAATAAATAAATAAAATCTTTTTTTTAACCTTAAAAAAAATGTATTGGTGGGAGCATGGGTGTACACACTTGCTGAAACATATCAGAGTGTACCCTGAGAATGGGTGCAGTTTATTGCATGTAAATTACGCTTCAAGAAATTGATTATAACTTTTCAAATAAAATATTAATAACAACCAAAATGCCCACAAAAAGAGACTGGTTAGGATGCCGCCACTCAAACAACTTAGAAGATCTTAGCAACATGGCAAAATGCTTTGCTGTATCATGTTTTGTAAAAAGGCAGAACAGGAAATGTTATTTTTATCATGTGTTTGCCTATGCAAATTCTGTAGGCAGATGGATAATGTCCGGCCTTTTTTTTTTTTTTTTTTTTTTTTTTTTTTAATTAGTTGATTTTTGTGTGTGTGCATTTAAAAGCAGTAGAGAGAAAAATGGTTGAGAACCCAGAATCCCCACCGGACTGCCTGGGTTAGGATTCAAATTCCGGGTGTCATTTCCTTGGGTGACCTCTTGGAGACTTAGTTTCTTTCTTTTTTTAAAGATTTTATTTATTTATTTGGAAGAGAGAGAGAGAGAGAGAGAAAGAGAGAGAGAGAACGCACGCATGCGCACACGAGTGGGGGAGGGGGAGGGGCAGAAGGAAAGAGAATCCTAAGCAGGCTCCATGCTCAGTGTGGAGCCTGATGCGGGGCTCAATCTCAGGACCCTGAGACCACGACCTGAGCGGAAATCAAGAATCCAGCACTTAACTGACTGAGCCCCGCCGGACAGCGCTTGGAGCCTTAGTTTCTTGACTGTAGAAAGGGTGTAATAATGGTACTTATCTCCTAGGGTTGTCATGAGGATTAAATGAGTTAATATAGGTGAAGAGCTTAGAACAAGGAAAATAGAAAGGGCTTTATAAATATTAGCTGTTATTTTCATGAGGCAATGATCCTGTCTGGACAATAAAAATGCTATGTGCTGTGCATTTTAGGGAGTACAGGAATTTATAAGACATGGACTGTGACCTCAGGGAGCTACAGCAGTGTTTCCGAACAACGGGGTTGGAGGGGGCAATTTTTGCCATCAGAGGACATCAAGCAAGGTCTGGAGATACCTGTGATTGCCATGACTCAAGAAGGGAGTGGTCCTAGCATCTCGTGGGTGGAAGCCAGGGATGCTACTAAGAAATCCTGCAACGCACAGAACAGCTCTCCCCTACCCAGCAAATAAGTGTTTGCCCCAATGTAACAACAGGGCCAAGTGTGAGAAACCTTGGGTTATGCTATAACAGGGGAAAAAGATAGATGTGTGCAAACAAAACATGCATACAAATGTGGGATGATAGAAAAAATATATATATTGGTCTCTGCCCCTAGATCTTGGCCCAGAGCTCCTAAAACCATTGCGAATTCCTAAGTGATAGGAGCACTCGGAGCATCTTTTGTTCTAATGAGGTACTTCTGGGCTCATGGATTGAAACCATGTCAGAAAGACCAAGCCATCATAAGAAGCTTAGAGTTTTCAGCCCTGCCACCCCCCCCCCACCGCCGCCCCGCTTCAGAGGGGGAGGGGCTGGAAAGGGAGCTAATGATTGATCATGCCTACATGAGGATCCCTCTACAGAAGTCCCAAGAGTAGGGGGCTTGGGGAGCTTCCAGGTGGGTAAACAATCCATGAACCACGGGGACAGAAGCTCCTGCACTCGGGACCCTCCCTGTGTACTTCTTCACTGGGCTGTCCGTCTGTATCCTTTGCCATATCCTTTGATACTGGCTAATGTATGCCTTTCCCTGAATTCTGTGAGCTGCTCTGGCAAAGCGATTGAACCCTAGGAGGGGGTTCGGGGGACCTCTGATTTGTAGGTCTTGGAGACCCACCACTTGCAGCTGGCTTCTGAAGTGGAGTGGGGACAGTCTCGTGGGACTGAACCCTTATCCTGTGCGATCTGCCGCTGTCTGCAAGTAGACAGGGTCAGAATTGAGTCAAATTGTAGAAGCCAGCTGGTGTCAGAGTATTGCTGGGGGTGGGGGCGGGGGGTAAGACCCATGTGATGGGGGTATGACCCATAGCTGGAGTCAGAAGTCTGTGTGTGGGGGCACCTGGGTGGCTCAGTGGGTTGAGCCTCTGCCTTCAGCTCAGGTCATGATCTCGGGGTCCTGGGATCAAGCTCCACATCGGGCTCTCTGCTTGGCAGGGAGCCTGCTTCCTCCTCTCTCTCTCTCTCGACCTGCCTCTCTGCCTACTTGTGATCTCTGTCTGTCAAATAAATAAAAATAAAATAAAAAAAAGTCTGTGTGTGGCAGTCGTGTGAGAATAAAGACACACAGAAGAGAAGAGCTGGGTTTTCCCCCCAGCAACAAAGCAGATCATCCAGATTGAGGATGTACTCAAATAAAGAAAAGAAGAACAGAAAGATGAGAAGAGTCTAGGCCCAGAATATGGGATTCCCCGTAACACCTGGCCAGGAAGAGAAGCCTCGGTGAGCTCTGGGGTTGGTGGGCATACTTCGGTGATCTTCAATTTTTCACTTATTCTTTTGGCCTTTTAACGGCTTAAGTCAGAGTTAGAAGGCCTCATTGAATTTCGCATTACACTCTCTGTGTCAAAACCCATTCAGAGCCAGTTCAAATACATTTATTTTATTTTTTAAAGATTTTATTTATTTATTTGACAGAGATCACAAGTACGCAGAGAAACAGGCAGAGAGAGAGTAGGAAGCAGGCTCCCTGCTGAGCAGAGAACCCGATGCAGGCCTCGATCCCAGGACTCCGGGATCATGACCTGGGCTGAAGGCAGAGGCTTAACCCACTGAGCCACCCAGGCACCCCTTCAAATACATTTATTTCATACTATTTTTTAATGCAACCCGAAAAAAGAGTTGAACCAATTTAAAAATCTTTGAAGTCCATTTTTAGGCGGTGACAAAAAATGTTACATAGTAATGTTTTGGTTCTCAACTGAGACGGAAAAATATGGCAGTGTTTTCATGGTGGGTATAATCTGGGATTATAGGTGATTTTTGCTTCTTACCTCTCGATGCATTTCAAAAAATCCCCATTGAGGACCATGTATTACTTTGGTAATCAAAAAGAACAAAGCAAGGGAACAAAGGAAGACTGAAGAAATGGAAGGAGAAAGTGGCTGAGGGTGTCTGGTGTGCCCACAAACAGGGGAGGGGGCAGGGAGAAGGCTGATTAAATAATGTGCTCCACTTGCCACACTTCCCTCAGGGGCCCTCCTGACTCAAGGTTCATGAAGCTTTTATCTCCACATTCACGCCTTTCTCCTTCTTCCTTCCTTGTCCCCAGTACTGAGTCCGTTTCTGCCTGGGGGAGGGTGAGGGGCACACCTGGGTGGCTCGGTTGGTTAAGCATCTGACTCTTGATTTCAGCTCAGGTTATGATCTCAGGGTCCTGGGATTGAGACCCAAGCTGGGCTCGCTGCTCAGTGCAGAGTCTGCTTGAGATAGTCTCTCTCCCTCTGCCCTCCCCCCAGTTGCTCTCTCTCTAAAAAATAATAAATACATCTTTTAAAAAAGTATCACCTATTTTCAGAAACTGTTTATAGCAGCTTGATTGGGGCAGATGCTGCAGGGGCCTTGCCCGTTGGCTTACACTTACTTCTTCCAACTTTCTCCCTACCCCTGGGGCATCTGGGTGGCTCGGTCAGTTAAGCCAGAACTCTTGATTTCAGCTCTGGTCATGTGAGATGAACGTGATAACCCCTACGCTACGGAAACGGGCCTCAGCTCTGGTCATGATCTCAGGGTTGGGAGATGGAGCGGCGCTGGGTTCCATACTGGTCTCTGTGCTGGGCATGGAGCCTGCTTAGGATTCTCTCTCTCTCCCTCTGCCCTAACCCCCTTCCCCACCCTGCTTACGTGCATGCATGCTCTCCCTTAATCAAAACAAAACAAAAACACTTTCTCCCTATCCCTTTTCCTTGATTTTAAAAAATGAATTTTATTTAAAGATTTTATTTATTTACTTGAGAGAGAGAGAGAAAGCATGAGAGGGGAGAGGGTTAGAGGGAGAAGCAGACTCCCCACTGAGCAGGGAGGCCAATGTGGGACTCAATCCTGGGACTCCAGGATCATGACCTGAGCTGAAAGCAGTTGCTCAACCAACTGAGCCACCCAGGCACCCCTAAAAACAAATTTTAAAGATTTTTTTTTCTCATTAAAAAACATTACATCTGTTCACTGAAGAAAAACTGGAATAAACCGAGAAGAATCTGAAAAGAATATAAAAGTCATCTCGAGTACTACCATCCAGAGACGTCTGTTATTAACATTGGGTCTATACATTCGCAGTCTTTCCTATTCAGGCAATATACAGAGAGAACATAGCCTTCTCTTCTTTGAACAAAACAGGACATCTATACTCAATGTGCAAAACTTTTTTATTGACGTATATCATACCTATAGTCAAGTGCCTAAAATGCATGAATCTTTAGGGTACAGCTTGATGAATTTTTAATATAAATACCGGTGATATAACTTGCTGTCTATACTTGGCAATCTATTGGGAACATTTTCTACATGATTAGATGATCTTCTGGTTTGTTAATGGCTAACTACCATTATAACAGTCGCCATACCAACAGATCATGACTTGTGGAATCCATCTATTATTGGTGATGATTTAGCTTGTTTGTTATTCTTGCATTTGTTTCCTGTTGCTGCTCTAACAAATTATTCTAAGCAGGGCCTTAAAGCAACACAAATTATCCTCTTATGGTTCTAGAAGAAGCATATGTTTCTTCTAGATGCTGTAGGAGAGAAGCTGCTCCTTGCCTCTTGCAGCTTCTTGGGGCTGCCCACATTCTTTGGCTCTTGGCTCATCACACTGGCCTCTACTGTCTTCGCTTCACCTTCCCTGATTCATCCTCCTGCCTCCCTCTTCTAAAGACCGTTGTGATGACATTAGGTCCACCCAGATGATCCAGGAAGATCTCCCCCCTCTCAAAAATTTTTAATTTAATCACCTCTGCAGGGTCCCTTTTGGCACATCAAGTAACACATTCTCAGATTAGTATGTGGACATCCTTGGGGGAACGTTATTCAGACCGTTATAGCTATAAACAGTCCATTAACCCATTTCTTTTCCTACCTCTGGTCTTCCTTCTCTTCTCCCTCTTATTTTATTGCCTGCTAGTTTGGAAACCCACTTCCATTCCCCAAATCTTTTGCTTTTGTCTTTATACAACGTCCTTCAAGACATAATTTTACTCTTAGGATCTCAATGATTGTTTAGGATCTCAATGATCTGTTGACCTCTACTTCTTTGTTGTTGTTGTTGTTGATTTCCAACTTCTTACTCTGGAAGCACCAACCTTTCCCCAAAGTCCCAATCAAAAGTGTCTAGTCTCCCAAATGGTGTTAGGAAAATTGGATAGCCACATGCAGAAGAATGAAACTGGACCATTTCCTTACACCACCACAAAAATAGACTTAAAATGGATGAAAGACCTCAATGTGAGACAGGAATCCGTCAAAATCCTTGAGGAGAACATAGGCAGCAACCTCTTCTACCTCAGCCACAGCAACTTTCTTCCTAGAAACATCGCCAAAGGCAAGGGAAGCAAGGGCAAAAATGAACTATTGGGACTTCATCAAGATCAAAAGCTTTCGCACAGCAAAGGAAACAGTCAACAAAACCAAAAGACAACCGACAGAATGGGAGAAGATATTTGAAAATGGCATATCAGATAAAGGACTAGTATCCAACATCTATAAAGAACTTATCAAGCTCAACACCAAAAGAATAATCCAATCAAGAAATGGGCAGAAGACATGAACAGACATTTCTGCAAAGAAGACATCCAAATGGCCAAAAGACACATGAAAAAGTGCTCAACATCACTTGGCATCAGGGAAATACAATGAAAGCCACAGTGAGATACCACCTCACACCAGTCAGAATGGCTAAAATTAACAAGTCAGGAAATGACAGGTGTTGGCGAGGATGCAGAGAAAGGGGAACCCCCCTACACTCTTGGTGGGAATGCAAGCCGGTGCAGCCACTCTGGAAAACAGTACAGAGGTTCCTCAAAAAGTTGAAAATAGAGCTACCCTACAACCCAGCAATCACACTACTGGGTATTTACCCTAAATATACAAATGTAGTGATCCAAAGGGGCATATGCACCTGAATGTTTATAGCAGCAATGTCCACAATTAGCCAAAACTATGGAAAGAGCCTAGATGTCTACCAACAGATGAATGGATAAAGAAGATGTGATATATATATATGTATGTGTGTGTGTGTGTGTGTACACACACAAAGGAATACTATGCAGCCATCAAAAGAAATGAAATCTTGCCATTTTCAACGATGTGGATGGAACTAGAGGCTATTATGCTGAGCGAAGTAAGTCAATCAGAGAAAGACAATTATCATATGAACTCCCTGATGAGGAATTTGACTAACAAGACAGAAGATCACAGGGGAAGGGAAGGAAAATGAAACAAGACAAAACCAGACAGAGAGAGACAAACCATAAGAGACTCTTAATCTCAGGAAACAAACTGAGGGTTGCTGAAGGGGAGAGGGGGTGGGAGGGATGGGGTGGCTGGGTGGTGGACATTGGAGAGGATATGTGCTATGGTGAGCACTGTGAATTGTGTAAGACTAAGGAATCACAGACCTGTACCCCTGAAACAAATAATACATTACATGTTAATAAGAGTGTCTAGTCCCTTGGATGTCTTGTGACCTTAAAAAATTATCATTTTTAAAACTGGATTGGTGGGGCGCCCGGGTGGCTCAGTAGGTTAAAGCCTCTGCCTTTGGCTCAGGTTGTGATCCCAGGGTCCTGGGATCAAGCCCCATGTTGGGCTCTCTGCTGGGTAGGGAGCCTGCTTCCCTTTCTCTCTGCCTACTTGTGATCTCTGTCTGTCAAATAAATAAAATCTTTAAAAAATAAATAAATAAAACTGGATTGGTGACCCCTCCCTGCAACATCTACCCAACCTCACTGCACCAACTCAGCTTCCATACCTGACCTAGTTTTTAAAATGACCCACTCTCATTCAAGCTGGAGGCTGAGGCCTCACCTTCTAGCCTTCCTCTCCTCTGTATCTAATCAGCCACTAACTCCCATCAATTACTTTGTGATTCAGCATTCTTCTAATAGGGCCACCTAGTATGCTGACTGTTGCTAGACTGTGTCGTCAGAAGCCTTCCTCCTATCCAAACATAGTACTTGTAGGGGTGAATTATCTTCTCCAGGAAGCCCTCTGTGACTGCCCCTTCCTAGGATACCATCTTCTGCTCCACAGGAAGTAATCCATAATTAAGTATCCACTATGTGCTCAGCTTTTACAGGCACTGAAAAATTTAATCCATATACATATTCAATTTTTCATACATACATACATTGAAAATCCATATATATGGATTAAATTTTTCAATGTATGTATGTATGTATACACACGTATATATATATACATACATATATATACATATATGCTTCTCCCTCTCCTTCTGTGATCTCTCGCAAATAAATAAAAATCTTTATTTTTGATACTATGTTTTTTAGAAGATTTTATTTATTTATTTGACAAAGAGAGAGATCAAAAGCAGGCAGAGAGGCAGGCAGAGAGGGGAAAGCACGCTCCCTGCTGAGCAGAGAGCCTGACGCGGGGGTCGATCCCAGGACCCTGAGATCATGACCTGAGCTGAAGGCAGAGGCTTAACCTACTGAGCCACCCAGAAGCCCGAAAAATATCTTTTTTTTTTTTTTTTAAGATTTTATTTATTTGAGTGAGCAAGAGAGCATGAGGCATGGGGGAAGAGCAGAGGGAGAAGCAGACTCCCCGCTGAGCAGGAAGCCAGATATGGGGCTCCACCCCAGGACCCTGAGGTCATGACCTGAGCTGAAGGCAGACGCTTAACTGACTGAGCCACCCAGGCACCCCATCAAATAAATAAAAATGTTTTTAAAAAATGTTGTGGGGGGGCGCCTGGGTGGCTCAGTGGGTTAAAGCTTCTGCCTTCGGCTCGGGTCATGATCTCAGGGTCCTGGGATCGAGCCCCCCATCGGGTTCTCTGCTCAGCAGAGAGCCTGCTTCCTCCTCTCTCTCTCTGCTTGCTTGTGCTCTCTCTCTGTCAAATAAATGAATAAATAAAATCTTTAAAAAAAAATGTTGTGGGTTGTTCACCCACAACATTATTTAAAAACATTTTTATTTATTTGATGGGGCGTCTGGGTGGCTCAGTGGGTTAAAGCCTCTGCCTTCAGCTCAGGTCATGATCTCAGAGTCCTGGGATCGAGCCCCACATCGGGCTCTGCTCAGCAGGGAGCCTGCTTCCTCCTCTCTCTCTGCCTGCCTCTCTGCCTACTTGTAAACTCTGTCTGTCAAATAAATAAATAAAATCTTAAAAAAAAAAATTTTTTTTTAAAATGTTGTGGGTTGTTCAAAGGCTAGCCTGAGGGGCACTGTGAGCTGTGCCATGACAAGAGTTCGAAGAACACCAATACCAGTAATGACAGCTGGCACCTACCAAACTCCCATTAAATGCCAGGCCCTCACTGTTCTAAAAGATGTTCATGTATTAACTTCCTAGGACTTCTCAGTAACCATTTGAAGCACAGTCAGAACACAATTTCCAGGGCCCCTTGTTCAAAAATTATTAAGAACTTCATACGGTGACAACAGAGCATTAAACCAAGGAAGGAGCCAGCCCTCCTAAGCACAGGGGTGACTGTACAGGTCTCGTACCCATAAGCCAACCCAGGTTAAGACTCTTATCACCACCTTGCATATGAGGAGACTGAGACACAGAGGCCTCAAATAAACCTTCCCAAGATAACATAATTAGTAAACAGAGTCAACCTTGGCTGGAGAAGGCTTCCTGGCAATTTTTAATCTTTTCCACTCCTCCAAGGTTCAGCTCAAAGCCTCCCTTGCCTACTAAGTGTTCTCATAGCTAACCCAGGAACCACCTGTCTCTTCCTCCTCTGAGAATTTAGCTCCATGACAGCATTTGGTTCAAACCCTTCTGACGGCCATTATCATAGTCCCGTGTTATACCTGAGATGCCCGGGAAGAGGAGAGTCCCAAAACGAAGGTAGTCAAGTGAACAAATTAACAAGAGAACCATATTGAAGACAGAGAGGGACAAAGAGGGGATTCCAGTTGGGGGACAGGCCTAGCACAGTGATGAACTACTTCTGGGAGATAGAGCCACAGGGCCGGCTTGACTGGACCAAAGGTACCCGTGGGTACCAATATGGACAACACTGGAAGAGAGAGTGAGGTAAATTACAAAGCACCTTTAACACAACTAGACAGTCACTCCTCATAGGCCACAAGGACACGTTACGTGCTTAGTTACTGCTTCATTCATTTTACAAATATCCGAGCACCTGCTATGGTGTGAGGCACAATTTTAAGGAACAAATAAGATGAACAAGGTCTTGCTCCTGTGGACCACCATTCTAGTGGGGGTGGGGACAGACAGCACCGACAGATCACTGCCGGTACTGAGGAGTTCTGATCATCAGCAAATAGGGCACAACCAGCACCTGTGGAACCTGCCTTAGGTGGGCTGATCAGAGAATGGTTCTCTGAAGAAGTGACATCAGAACTAAGAGAGGAATGGGAAGGAACAAATGGCGAAGAGTGACCCGGGCGGAAGGGACAGCCAATACCAAGGTCCTGAGACTCAAATCGAGGTGGCTAGAGCCCAGTGAGCACAGGGAAGGACTGCAGGGGGGCAAGGAGGATTATTTTATGATGACAGCATTTCTGCCCCAAGGACTGAGGAGGAAAGAGTAGGAAGTCTCAGCTGCTTTTCTGCAAATGATCTCTTCCTTTTTCCCCCCAAGATTTTGTTTTTATTTTAGTGAGAGTGTGTGCACATGTGCACAAGCGGGAGGGAGGGGTGGTGCAAAGGGAGAGGGAGAATCCTCAAGCCAACTCCCTGCTGAGCGCAGAGCCCAACATGGGGCCCAATCTCAGCACCCCGAGATCACGACCTGAGCTGAAATCAAGTTGGACACTTAACTGAGCCATGCAGGAGCCCCTCAAATGATCCCTTTTCTGAATTACTTGGAAGGAGTGTGGTGTGGAGAGTCAGGAAAAAGGCAACGAAGTTTGTCCCATTACTAAGCAGGGGGGCACTCGGATCTCCAGACATGATAATTCACCTCCCTTCCTCCTCAGCCCCAAGGAAGCCAAGGTCTTACCCATCTTGGGTCCGTTGGCTTTGCTCAGGAGGAAAGGGCATCAGGTCACACGCTGACTGCTTCTCCCTTGGCAGTGGATCTTCTCACTCATGTGCCCTGTGGGATGGGTGACTGGGTGGGGAGACGCCAGCAGGTGCCGTCCCTTCATAAACACACTTGCTTCAAAGACGCCGGTGAGCGTCTCCCAGCGCGGGACGCTTGCAGTGAGCGCCCCACAGACAGGCTCCCATTTGTGCTCAGATCACCCAGTGCTGGGACAGAGATTCTCCCATTTTACAGATCCAAAAGGTTAAGTAACTTGTTCCAGATCATACAGCAGGAAGGGGCAGAGTAAGAACGAAACCCAGTTTTTCTCTTTAATTTCAGAATTTATCCACTGGACTTGAGTATTCTTGACATTCAAAAAGTTAGAGAGAATAACATCTTCAAACACATGGACATCATCCACAGCTCAAGAAATACAACTTGAAGCCCATGTGCCTGTGCATTCTACCAAACCATGTGGCCTCCAATTCCTCCTACCTGGGAAACACTGCAAGGGCATCACATCACCCTCCATTGCATAGTGCAGGCCAGAAATCTAGTAGGCATGAGTGCCACCTCCTTTTTGTTCCCATTAATTACCAGGTTCAATTAATTTTGATACCTATTCTTATTTCCACTATTACTTCTACCTCTCTCCTCTCTCCATGTATCCTCTCTTACGTAGAATATTGCAACGGCCTCCTAACTGGTTTCCCTGCATCTCCTTTGCCCTGTTTCCAGTCTAATCTCCACATTATCACCACCAATCTTAAGACCTTTGAGTCGCTGCCTTTGCTCTTAGAATATAGACAAAATCACATGCATGGTACACAAAGTCTCATATGCTCTTTCTCCTACTCAACATTCCAACTTTACCTCAATCCCTTCTTCTCTGGGCTTTGGGGCTACTAGCCCTCTTGCTGTTCCTTATAATCCCCATGCTCCCTCCCATCACAGGACCTTTACACATGCTGTTCCTCCCTTCTCCACCTGAATAACTCTTCCTTTTCTCAGGTAAATTTTCCCTGAGCCCCCGACTGGGTCAGGCTTTGGCATCTGTCACTTTTACATTTACTTGTGAGATTAATCAATTAAAATCTTTCTTTCCTAATAGGCCAAAGACCAAGAACCACTCACTTAGTACAAAATACATGCTTAATAGATAACAGCCAATATATATATGGCATATATAACATGTCAGGCAGTGTTCCTAGCACTTCCCATGTATTAACTCATTTTAAGATTTCCCAAAAGCCTTAGATGAAGTAGGTACAATTTCTAGCCCCATTTTCCATGTAAGCAAAGGAAGTCATACAAGCTAAGAAGTGGCACGACTGGGATATGAAAGCAGGCAGTCTGTTTCGGAGTCTGTGTGTCATCACTGAATGCAGGCTAGTGTTGAGTGCTTCTGAAAGGGACTAGATAGCACCATCATTAACCTTAGCTCAACTGAAATTAAAAAAAAATCATTTCACTTGGGTTTTGGCAAGGATCTTATGTTTGACTGGAACGTTGCTGCACAACATATTCTCTTCCCAGCATTTTATTCCAGGTCCTTAAAAAATCCATTTGCCCTCCCTGGTACTATCATGTGGAGCAAACCGCTGGGGGGCGGGAGGAAGCTGGGTTGGAGTGAGGCAGCATTGTGGATCATTTGTAGCATGGGGAGTCCACATAAGGGCAACTCAAAAGATTTCCATGGATGTCGTCTTACTTAATCTTCACCGATTCCAGATAACTTACACACATAAGGCTGCTCTCCCTGAGCTCATAGGTGAGGCAAAAGGTTGGGGTCAGGCGGGCTGCTAAGCCATAGGACACCAAGCAGTCACAGGATGGGTGAGAATGGTCCCCACACTTTAAGATGCAGAACTGCAAAGACTTCCTAACAAAGAAAGGATTGAGGGTAGCTAGCCAACCTTTCCTAATTCTTGGGTGGAACCTCTGAGCAAGGACAGAGTCTTTCTAGGTCTTCCCAGTAGGGCTAGAGTAATTACTTTGCAAACTCAAGAGATACGGTAAAGAGCTCTCTCAACTAGTTACATCCCATTAACTCTAACTCAATATGGTGAAAACATAGTAATTCAGGAAATTCTTCGTCAGAAACCCATGTATCAATCTCAAAGGTCAATGTATGCACACTTTCTTTATCTGCATTTTGCTACAGAAAGGCTTTCATTAATTTCTTGCAGGATTTGAACTAAAAAAGGCTAAGAGCTAACAATCCTTTATGCCTGCAAACACATTCTCTCCGATTCAAGAGTGTGCCTTTATAGAGGCACCTTCGCAGGCTGAAAACATTTCTATTCCTTCAAACAGCTGGTAGCTAAGGATGGGGGCATCCAGGATGCCCATCCCACCTTAGTTAGGCCTCAAAACTGCATTAGCATTCACCTCCTCGAGGGGGAGGGAAGCTGCGTGTAAGACCAAGGGCAGTCAGGGGAGCTTAAGGCCAGTCCTGAGCAGGCCACTAACCGACTGTGTAATCTTGGACAAGTCGCATACCCTCTCTGGGCTTCAGTTTCCACACCTGCAAACTGGAAGTTGCACCGCATGGTCTTCAAGGTCCTTCCCAGCTGAGAGCCTGGTACGAAGTAGGCCTGGCCATGAGAGCAGCTTCCTGTGGGCGCGGTGCAAGGCTTTAACGGTCCCCCCTCCCCCGCTAGGGCCCGCGAAACCCTCCTCAACACGCCCCTTGAAGTGACGGCGCTTTCCCAACCGCAGCCCGAACACGGCTCCGCCCCTTCCCGGGGGCGTCCCATCGTGCCCCGCGCTAGGTTCCTGAAGCGGCAGGGCGCCTCCCGCCTTTCCGCGGCCGCGACCCCGAACTCCTCTCCCCAGTTCTCCCGGGCGCCCTATCCTATCAACGTCTGGTGTCCCAGCCAATCACGCGGGCCCTGAGTCTCGCCTTTGGTCCACCCTCCTCCCAGCGCTCAGCCGGTCTGCGCTCAAGGCCTTTACCAGGCCAATC
The DNA here is from genome assembly GCF_010015895.1 of Lontra canadensis. Classification (NCBI taxonomy): domain Eukaryota; kingdom Metazoa; phylum Chordata; class Mammalia; order Carnivora; family Mustelidae; genus Lontra; species Lontra canadensis. The sequence goes on along the minus strand of NW_022631037.1, from coordinate 12,560,738 downwards.
CAATCAGCGGCCGGCTCTCGCCTGCCCCACCCCAATCTCCCTCCCCCCGACCAATCCGCGCGCCTCTTTCTGCTGCCCGCCCAGCCAACCCGGGCCTCGAAACCAGCGGGCGAATGGGCGCAGGGCGGCCCTTCAATGCTGACCGCCTGGCCAATTGAGGATTCCGCGTGGCCACGGCGGCAGCCAATCGACATGGAGCGCGGTGCCGCCGCGGAGAGGTCCGGCCCGAATATCCCTCCGCCTTCCTCCCTCCCTCTCTCTCCCTCCCTGCGAGCCGCCGTTCACTTACCGCCTCCTTTCCTTCTTTCTCCCTCCGCCACCCGAGCACCAGCCGCGCTCTGAGCTACCCCCGGGGTACCTCCCCCGCCGCCAGAGGAGCAGCTGCCGCCGCCGCCAGCAACAAATTAGGAGGGAGGAAGGAAGGAAAAGAGGAAGGAAAGGGAGCCGGGGCGACTACCAAGAGGGAGCCGGTGAATGGGCTTGTGGTGACCCCCGCCCCCCACCCCACCCTCCCTTCCCACCCGACCCCCAACCCCCATCCCCAGTTAGAGCCGCCGCCCGAGAGGCCGGACCGTCGTCTTAGGAGGAGTCCCCGCCACCACCTCCGCCATGGAGCTGATCACCATCCTCGAGAAGACCGTGTCTCCCGGTAGGACGCGGGGGCTGGGGGTCGGGCTGAGGTGACCGGGTGGGGGGAGGGGAAGCCCTGGCCCCTCTGACCCTGTCCCCTTCCCACTTTCCTTCCCCCTAGATCGGCTGGAACTGGAAGCGGCGCAGAAGTTCTTGGAGCGTGCGGCCGTGGAAAACCTGGTGCGTGCCACCCTGCCGTGCCCCATCCCGCCTTCCACCCATCCCCTGCGTGCGGGCCTTCCCGCCCTCCTGGAGGCCCAGGCCTCGGGAACCCACCCCGCCCCATCCCGTCCCCCTCCCCCCCACCCCGGTCCAACCTAACCCCGCCATCGGGAAGCCGGTGGGTGTGTCCCGCCCCGGGCCCCGGCAGCTGGCCAATGGCGCGGCGCGCCGGGGTGACTGCCGCCCAATCGCCGCGCGGCCTGAGGGCGGCGGTGCAGCGGGAGGGAGAAAGAGGGAGGGAAGGGAAGTTAGGTTGCGCGGCGCTGCGTGTTCAGCAAGGGTGGGGGTGGGGGAGCCGGGCCTAGGGGCCATGTGGAAGCTCGGAGCCCAGCTGCCCGCCCTGTTCTGACCCGGGCCGGCTTCTCCTTCCTGTCCCGTGGCCCCTGTGATTCTCTCCACCTACTTCCCAGAGTCTACCCTTTCCTTTGCCCCTTGGTACTGTGCTCATGGCCAGGCCTGGCACCCGAATACCTCCTACCCCACTCCGGCAATATTCCTCCCGTTCCTTCCTGGGTATTCCTCTTTGGGTTATTTATTTTTTGGTGGGGGTTGGTTGGGGGTTTTTTGTTTTTACTTCGATGGGTAGAGACTGAATTTGTACCCATATAACCGGCTGAGGCTCATCCTTGATCGGGCCTGTTCCCAGATGAATTCACAGAGGAAAGTTCCTCGTTTGCATATTTAAGGGGTACAGAAAAAATGAAGAGAAGTCCACTAGACTGGACCTCTGTATAAAAATGTGGGCTGGATTGGTTGAAACAGCCCGTGTGCCAATAACGTTTCCCTTTGATGTCCCTCTTATTGCGGGGGATGGGGAGCAGATGGAAGGGTGGAGGATGCTTGACATCTTTTAAAGGTAATAGGTAATAAGCCTAAATAACATTGTAACCCAACATGTCCCTTTGTAATCTAGACGAAATACAAGCACAAAAGTGACACTGCTTATTTTATACAAGCTGTCTTAAATGACTTCCCTTTTTATTGCGCTCTTAGGTGCTAGCTTTTACTACTTTTTATTCTTAAGTTTCCATAGAAAGGATTTTTTCTGGTAACATAGACCAATAATACTTCCATTTGGGGTTTATTTCTGTTTCTGCTTCTGCTCATTTACAAGAAGCCTTTTATCCTGTTCCTAACATTTAACTTCTTTGTGGCATTGCTAACATTCCTTAGTGGTACATAATTAATAAAACTTTTAAGATTTATCTTAATGGGATTGCAGGACTTGTTAGTGGTAAGAAACTATCTGCTTTGGGTTTTTCCTGTTAACTTCCGTTTGGACAGAGCTTTCTGCAGGAAAGAGAAATGTGTCTTAAAATTTTTAAACAGAGGGAGTAGTTTTGGGGACCTGGGCATTATGAAAGGTTGAGAAAGCTTTTCAGAAACGCACTATGCTCAGTGGACAGTCCCAAGTTCAAAATGTGTAGGAGCCTTTAGTGTGTTAACTGTTGACTGTTAAATGTAAAATCTTTTTTCTTGGCAAATTTGTCTTGGCATTTATCTCTTCACTTTTTCCCTGTTCCTAAATATTATCAAAATTATAAGTAACTCTTTTTTCATTGTCCTCTCTCGTTGAACACTTAAAGCTAAAAGAGAAGACTAGCTTCCTAAATCCATGTTTCAGGTTTGTAAGTATTTACCTCTGTTATCCAAGATTACCTGCCTGCATGAGATCAAAAGTCGCCCTGAATATTAATCTTTTTGGACTAAGATATCTTAAATTTAGGGAAACAATTTTACATTCTATCCTGTCTTCACATATTCATTCATTTAACAAGTATCTGTTGAGTGTCAGGCATTGTTAAATAGAAGACTCCTCTGACTACTAGATTGTCGAGCTTTATTTTAGGGTGATCTAATGTGAAGATTTGAGCACTAAGAATGATGTTGATAGGAAAATCTGTACCTCGATAAATGCTGAGGCTGCGTGAGTTGATGGGTGACTGACGTGTACCATGTAACACATTTTATAGGAGTCTTGAAGTAGGTATTGTAGCATTTTATGAGATGTTATGATATATCCTGAAGAATTTCAGTCTCCCCCAGTGTCTTGGTGCTCTGTAAGCTGTCTTCAGTTGGTAAAATTCCCAGGTGATACTTTAATTCACATATGCATCTTCTCTTAATAGCCCACTTTCCTTGTGGAACTGTCCAGAGTGCTGGCAAATCCGGGAAACAGTCAGGTTGCCAGAGTTGCAGCTGGTCTACAAATCAAGAACTCTTTGACATCCAAAGATCCAGATATCAAGGCACAGTATCAGCAGAGGTGGCTTGCAATTGATGCTAATGCTCGACGGGAAGTGAAGAATTATGTAAGTAACTTTATCTCCTTTTGTTCATGTCAGCCTCTGGGAATAAGAAACCTCACCGTCCACCCACCCACCCACCCCATTCTTTCCTCCTGGACCCCCTACAAGAAACATCTTGGTCAGTTTTTCGGTCATTTACATGGGATAGAGGTGACGGTGTAATAGGTTTCTGAGACTTAAGCTTCACTTGAAGATAAAGGTAGTATTTGATTTAAATTTTCTTTCTCAGTTTGGCTTGTCTGTACGGTGCTGTCATTTCCCATTAATGAGTGTGTTGGAATTCTTTTCAGAAAGTAAAGTAAACAGCAGTTTGGGCACCTTTAACTGGATGCCAGAATTTGTAGGATGTGGTGAATCGACATAGTATACGCATTGGTGGTTCCCAAACTTGAACTCTGAGACTCACTGAGGGAATTTGCTAACAATAATATATTTCCAAGCTCCCGTCAGAGATTCTGTTTTGTTGGAGTGAGACTCGGGAATTATATTTTAGATGTTCCTGTCTTCCTAAGTGATTTTTTTGTGTTTTTTTTCCATAGTCATCCAGTCCCTGCTCCTGCTGAACTTGTGCTATAGATAATTTTCAGTGTTTGGTGGTTTAGGCATGGCACTATGTGAAGTTCAAAGGGGGGAATTAAATAATCTCTTGGGCCTTTTAAGCCCAAAGAGTTTGTGAAATAAGAATTTGAAGTTAATGATGCTTTTATCTACTTAGTAAATTATGTAAAACTTCGTTTGGAAGCATCTGGCTTTTAATCAGGATCTTTAAGGAGTGGATTGATGAGTGTTGAGGAAAATTGAATGTCCCTTGCTCTGCATCATGGAGGTCTTGTGACTTTGTTGTTGAGCTAAAATCCATAATTCTAGCTGCAGCAAAAGATAACTCAGAATATACGGACAGATGTCTTTCCCACCCCCCAGTTAGCGAGGTTTTTTAGTGGTCTGTCTTATGTGGATAAGGCACAGAAAATGGTAATACACGCAATTAGCCCTTGGTATTTGAGGAGAAGTCGGTGGGGGAGGGGGTCCTAAATGTGTACTTGCACTTGTCGTCATATTTGCTATTCCCTGGTTCGAGGTATCAGCGTTAGGTAAATTTGTGTGCCTTAAGGCAACAATATCTCTTTTAAGTTATATACCCCTTGTCTTTCTAGTCTTGCACGAAGGTACTCATGACTGTGGGAACTAGGTTATGAAAGCCAACTTATTTTGAATCTTTTTTGGAATATGTGGAGCTATTTCTGTCCACATCGGGTCTGCTTATGTAATAACATTTTAATCTTCCCTTCAGTAATTTGATATAATTAAAGTTTATTCCATCAATCACTGGAAATCTTGGTGCTTGTAGTGCCCATTCAGTTTCTCACCTTGCAGAATCGTGCAGTAGTAAATGTGATGAGACATGATTGGAACTGTAATTGGCTCTTTCGGTCTTAACACTTGTTAAAATTTGGATAAGACTTTGTATATTATATGTGTTGTTGAACCCTTCTGCATGAAAGAAAATTAGTTAATCATGGCCCTTTTTCCCTTTCATAGCACCTCTGGTAATGAATACTTTCTCAGTGTTGATAGTTATTTTTTTGCAGTGTGGGTCTTGGACACAGTTGAGGGTCCCTCCTTTATCCCTCTTCTTTCTGATAATTGGCTGTTATTATTAGGGTTACCCCCTAGGTTTTAAAAAAACAAAAAAATAACCTTTCTTGCCTTAAGAGTTGGACCTTTATGGTCTCTAAATCACCTCAAACAATATTAACTAGGGGTCTTCAAAAAGCCATTTAAAGGAAGAGGGATAAAGGTATGGTGGGAGTCGGTGCTGTCATCTGTACTAGGCTATGGTGTGGAGTGTAAAGGCACCCTGAACTGGAACCCTCATCAGACTTGGGTTGGTACCTGTTCAGCCCCTGCTGTTTTCGACCGGTCATCTCATCCCTGCCTCTCCGCTTCATGTCTTTGACATACAGTTTTTCTTAAAGTCCATTCTAGCTCTGGTAACCCTAGAGAGCAAAACCTTGATTTAGAGTCAGTCAGAACAGTTTGTTACTGGGCAGAGCTGTTGGCAGTGGGGCAGGCAGGGATGATGATATACTGTATGGGGGAAAGATGGGGAGTTCATTATTATTAGCTACAAAGCAGGATACTAAGTGACCTGACCCAGTCAGCAGAGCTGGCCTGAATATCTGACAGCTATGCTTTGTCCTGTGTTCATGTCAGGAACAGTTAACTGTTTGCCTTTTGAGTGGACGGGTGATTCTTAGTGAGTTCATTGACTGAATTAGCTGATGGTGGTAATGATTAACCTTGGGTCAATTGTGGCTTCATCCTTTATCTGTACCTGTGCCTTTACGCTTTACATAAATCTTTGTATGATAATCATTTCAAACAAGACCCGTTTAATGATAAGCGGATCCCATTTTAATTGGCATATCTGACTAGTTCTTCCTATCTGTTGATGGTGGAGAGAGGAGTTCTCTGATTCCTGGACAAACAACAAATCCTTCCAGATTGGAAGTTAAGTAAGAATTCATTCTTGGGTGTTGGTGACATCAGTAACTTTGTATCTGCATCTAGTGATGTCCCCTAACCAAGACCTTTCTATGAAAGTCACCCCAGGTGTTAAATTGTCATTGACCAGAGGGAAGGAAGCTTGTTCCACATCTCATGAGCTGGAAGATCTCTTCCTTGGATCAGGCTAAACCACGACCTGTGAATCAGAAGCATTTGAATGCCCAGAATTAGGTTCTTTCTGAAGTTTTTACATTTTCTGTCCACAAAACAAGACTATTAGCATCCTAACATTGTACCTTCTGCAAGGAGTCTAGAAGGTGAATTTTGTCCTCTCCTTTGCCTTCTAACATTATCTCCCACTGACTATCACTTTGTTACCTTGCATTGAACATTGACATGAGGTGTCTGGCTTTGGAGAAGTCCTTTTGGAAGCAGGGAACGATTGGTTTCATTTCTGGGCTCTGGAGCACTGTTGACTGTGTTGGTGTTAGTGAGGCTGGTTGTTTTGTTTTATTTAACAGCTGACTATACTGTATATGCCTTTTTCTACTTTTGTGTGTTGCAGAAAATTCAGACTGATGTAAGAAGCGTGGTAGGCAAAATGTGTTCAAATAGTCTTAGAAATTGATATCTTTCATTTTGTGTGTGTATGTGTGCACAGGTTTTGCAGACTTTGGGCACAGAAACTTACCGGCCTAGTTCTGCCTCACAATGTGTGGCTGGTATTGCTTGTGCAGAGATCCCAGTGAACCAGTGGCCAGAACTCATTCCTCAGCTGGTGGCCAATGTCACAAACCCAAACAGCACAGAGCACATGAAAGAGTCAACATTGGAAGCTATTGGTTACATTTGCCAAGATATAGTAAGTACAGCCTTCTGTATGCAACTTCACAGAGCTCTGATTCCCTCTAATTGTGACATGCGTGATATTAGGATTGTTCTTACATGATGGAGAAAGCCAAGCTACTACAGAATGTTTTGCAAGTGTACTGCTTTATTTAATCTAGACTTCTGTGTTTGGATAGTTGATTTATCCTCACATTACTAATCATGCCCTAAAGTAAAGAGAATTGAGGATCCCAAGCTCAGAGTAGAAATCTATATGCTTGGAGAGGTGAGGCTTCTAGACTTTTAAAAGAGGAATATGCTGGTTGTGGAGCATCCCTGACCCGGATCCCTTTCGCACAATCCTCAGTGTACCTCAGCGTGCCGTGTACTCTGCATGTACTATTTCACAGAAACACTTTGCCAGTGTTTGCTGTGGTTGGCTTAGCCACCGAAGGCACAGCAGTTTGTGAAATGTAGCGCTCTTGAGACTGGCTGCAGCTGAGGCTGCCACCTGGGTGTCTGTTTCCATATACAAACTTGATGAAACAGGAAGTCCACACTTGACCTGGACTTAGACTGCCTAGGTATTGTGCCCGGGCAGTTGATACAGATGTCCTGGGAAGAACACCAGACTGCCATGTCCCTTTGCACGGAAGGGGGAAGAAAAAAACCACCATTACTTCATACCCAGAGTCATTATGCTAAGAAATCAGATGAAGTTGGTGGATTTAACTTGTTTTAGTTCAATTTTGGACTACTAGGCCCCGGGATATTTTGCAGGTGGTTTGTCCCTAAATGGAAATGTGTGGGAAAAGATCAGAGAAAGTCAGGATACTCACTCAAGTGGATTTCACAGTTAAAAGGACTGCTGATTAGTCATGAGCTCATTATTTTACTCACTGCACTTCTCTGCTTATTTCAGGACCCAGAGCAACTACAGGATAAATCCAATGAGATTCTGACTGCTATAATCCAGGGGATGAGGAAAGAAGAGCCCAGTAATAATGTGAAGCTGGCGGCGACAAATGCACTCCTGAACTCACTGGAGTTCACCAAAGCAAACTTTGACAAAGAGGTGAGTCTTTTATGACAAAAAGGTGTACGTTCAGAAGGGAAGAAGTAAGAGTTAAATGAAAGGTGTTTATTAAGTTTGTGGACTAGAAAGTACCATCTTGTTTAGGTGCACTCATTTCCATTCTAGTGAAGATTTGTGTTGTGTGAGAAATGGCCATGGAGTAGGTGTTTGATTTTGGGAGGCTTTTGGGAAAAGTGTGACGTGAATTGTTTCTAAGCTTTGGTTTCTCCTTTTACAGATCAAACTGTGTGTATGCTCTGGGATTTTATTTTATTTTATTTTATTTATTTGACACAGAGAGATCACAAGCAGGCAGAGAGAGGGGGAAGCAGGCTCCCCGCAGAGCAGAGAGCCCGATGTAGGGCTCAATCCCAGGACCCTGAGATCATGACCTGAGCCGAAGGCAGAAGCTCAACCCACTGAGCCACCCAGGCGCCCCTGCTCTGGGATTTTTTTTAAAAAGTTTTTTTTTTTTTTTTTTTTTTTAAAGGTATCCAGGTGGCTCAGGCAGTTGAGCCTCTGACTCTTGGTTTTGGCTCAGGTCATGAACTCAGGGTCCTGAGATTGAACCCCATGGCTGGCTCTGCACTCAGCACAGAGTCTACTTGAGATTCTCTCTCTCTTAGATAAATAAATAAAATCTTAAAAAACACGGGAGGTTGTAGCATTTACTATAAAAAAACAAACAAACCTGGCGGCTGTCTGGCTTAGTTGGTGGCACATCTAACTCTTGATCTCAGGGTCTTGAAGTTGAGCCCCTTGTTGGGTATAGAGTTTAATTAAAAAATTCAGAGAGAGCGAGTGAACGAGCATGCACCAGCAGGGGGAGTGGAGGCAGAGGGAGAAGCAGACTCCTCGCTGTGCAGGGAACTGACATGGGACTTGATCCCAGGACCCTAGGATCATGACCTGAGCTGAAGGCAGATGCTTAACCAACTGAGCCACCCAGCGCCACTAAAAAAATTACGTGAGTTGGACTATCTCATAACTCCTTGGAAGGTACTTTTGGAAATTAATATATAAACAAAGTTTATTTTGCCTGAACGTATTTCTCCCATTGCTCAAGTTGTGTAAAAAATATATAGTAACATAAAGTTTACCATTTTAAGCATTTTTAAGTGTACAGTTCAGTAGTGTTAAGTATATTCCTATTGTTTTACAGCCAGTTGCCAGAACTTTCTCATTTTGCAAAACTGAAACTCTGCATTGAACACCCCCCCATTCTCCCCTTGCCAGGCCCTGGCAACCACTTTTTTACTTTCTGTTTCGATGAATTTAATTGCACCAGATACTTTATTTAAGTGGAATCAGTCATACAGTATTTGAATTTGTCTTTTATGACTGCATTATTTCACTTAGCATAATGTCTTTGGTTCATACACATTGTAGCCTGTGTCAGAACTTCCTTTTTCAGGCTGAATACTGTTCTATGTATATACCATAGATAACATTTTGTTTATCCATTCATCTGTCAGTGGACATTTGGGTTGCTTCTGTTCATCTGACTATTGTGAATAATGTAGCTATGAACACATGTGTACAAATAGGTCTTTGAGGCCCTGCTTTCAGTTCTTTTAGATCTCTACTGAGAATCACTAATTATATGGTCTGCAAGTATTTTTGTGTATTTGTTTGTTGACACTTGAGCTGTGCCTTTTGCCATTTCTTGGTCCTGTTGTGGACAAAGTAGGGAGGTCTAAGAAGCCAAAGCAAATTGCAGTTCTAATTGCAGTTTTTCTAGACAGACTCCCTCCTTTAAGATTTCAGAAGACTTGGAGTAGTAGCAAATTATTTCGTTGCTCTCTTCTCTTGTATCTTACTATATTTGATGGGGGTTTGCCGCCTCCCAGAAAACAAATTTATGTTGAAGTAAAGCAGATGTTTTGAATTCTCTTAAATTTTAAATACAAAAAAATGGGTTTTCCTAATGTAGGGTTTGGGGGGTTTTTTAACCATTTTTATTTAAACCCTGTGACCTACATTTTCCTATTTACTTCCTCCTTGGAGTCTTGTTAGTGAAGGTCATTTTGGGGATTAAAAGATTAGGGACCTCTTTCGAGGGCGGGTAATGTAGTAGACACGGGAGGCGGACTCTTGATAGCCTTCCTGGTGCCATTGCTGTGTCAGGGAAAAGCTGCTTGATTGGTTCAGGGTTATGGGGTCCCTGGGGGCGGGGGTACAGGGTTTTTCCCGAAGAGCTAGTCTAGCAATCTCCATATATGCGGTTGGTACTTTTCTTACTCTCTTGATCTTTGTCCATCCCGCAGTCCGAGAGGCACTTCATCATGCAGGTGGTCTGTGAAGCCACGCAGTGTCCAGATACAAGGGTGAGTGGGAGCTCCGGTGAAAAGCCTAGCTTCGTCTTTCCTGGGAAACGCCATCTCTCGATAGTGGTTTGTAATGTTGGGAATCAGGTGCTTCAGAAAGAAGGTTTGGCTAATGCTATTCTTAATAAAAGAGGGAAAAACAGTTCTTGGAAAGTTAACATAATGGAAGTTGCCATCCTCTTAAAAGGTTTAAGGAAGAAATGGTTTTTGATCACCCTTGCTACTTAATTGCTATAAGTTACACAAGTGATTGATTTTCATTGTAGCCATTCAAACAGCTTTGCTGTTGCTGTAACCTAAACCTTGACCCTTGAAACAGGTGGGAGTAACATCCAGTCTGAGTGGCATTCCTGAGCTTAGTCCTCTGTAGGTTCCACAGGCACCTTTAAAGTAGGGGGGGTAAAAAAAGAGGAAAAAGAAATAATAAGGATAGTGAAAAAAAGGGAAGAGAAGAGATTGATTTTGGGGGAAATGTTGACATTACCCAAATATACCTCAGTTGACCCTTTACATTACTGACCCATTTATGTGACTTACCTTTGTCAGACTACGTTGTTAAACTAAATAGCAAACTAATCTTTTCTTTGTGAAAGGTACGAGTGGCTGCCTTACAGAATCTGGTAAAGATAATGTCCTTGTATTATCAGTACATGGAGACGTATATGGGTCCCGCTCTTTTTGCTGTAAGTATTTCTGTTTTATGTATGTGAGCATGTAACTGGTTGCAAAATTCCTCATTCTTGCTGTTTTGTCATTTCTGTAATTTTTGTCCTTAATATTATGAAATCAAGGAAATTCCTTGAGTCGGAATGTTATGTTTAAGCCATCAATAATGTGCCAGAAAGACTTGTACTGTCTTCGTGCTGGGAAAGAGTGTATTTTAAAAGTCTTTTTCCTGTTTCTACCTTTCATTTCAGACCCAGCTTTCATAAATCTACATTTTTGACACTTGAATGTTTGTGGTTGGAAGTGGGGGCGGGTCTAACTCGAACCAGCACTTACTTGGGGCCTGGGATGTCTTTTTTCTTCCCTCCCTCTTAAGATCACAATTGAAGCAATGAAAAGTGACATTGATGAGGTGGCCCTACAAGGGATAGAATTCTGGTCCAATGTGTGTGATGAGGAGATGGACTTGGCCATTGAGGCTTCCGAGGTGAGCCTGGGAGAGCGTCGGAGCAGGAAGAGTTGTTTCTCTGACATAGTTCCTTTGTGAGCGTTCGTCTCCTCTGGGAAAGCTTTATTCTGACTGGGCTTAGAGGGCATCTCCATTTGTAGAGATTTTGCTTTCTCTGCTAGCCAGAGCCCCTCAGGAGGGAGACAGACCTGTAATGAGGCATTTCATGCTTTACCGATCAGCCAGACGTGATTTATTATAAATGTTGATATTAGTACCATGAACACAAGGGGGCAGCAGGCAGTCACAGTTTAACAAGGTGACGTGCAATGCTGAATTACTTCCTTTTGGAAGTCCTAACAAAAACATGGGATGCATAATTGGTAGCTTACTAACTTTGGTGAAGAAATTCCATAGAGACAAGGGGGCTAGTTCTGCACTTTGCAATCTTTGAACTCAAGCTTTGTTTCCAGCCTTGTCTTGCACACTTTAAGAAACACAGATTTATTTTTGACATCATTACATAAACTTAGTACATCTCTTGATCCGAAGGTTAGTTAGATGACAGCTTGTTAATATGAATTGGGCTTGTGAAAAAGAAAGGTAGTTCTTAAGGTTGCCTTGGCCCTTTAAGGTGGATTATATGTATGGCCTCAAAGAAGCCCATTGAAGTAGACCAAAGAAACGAGGACCTCCAAAAGATCACAGAGGAAGTTAGCTTTGCTCTGTGTATTTCTGTACGAACCCCTGGGCAGCTCGCATTGTAGGCCTCTAGTAGCAGCCTGTTTGCTGCCGTCCAGAATTTGCTTTTATGTTTCTCCTCAGGCAGCAGAACAAGGACGACCCCCTGAGCACACCAGCAAGTTTTATGCCAAGGGAGCGCTACAGTACCTGGTTCCAATCCTCACGCAGACACTCACGAAACAGGTGAGTTAACCTTGCAGATCGAACCGGTTAAGCCGTGAGACATTGTCGAGGGTTGGTTTGCTGTGGAACAGTTTCTGCGAAAAGCCTTGGCAATTCTTGAGCTGGTTGAGGCTCCGTTATAGGTGACTGGGAGCGGCCGCACTCGATCTCTAAAATCCTCTAGGCTCTGAGTTGTTTGTGAAGGGGATCTGGGTCTGAACATTTCAGCCTCGATCGGGCGCAGGCTACACACACGGATTCCCGAGTGCTATATACCTTGTCCAAAGTAATGCAAGAGACACACAGTATTAAAGTTGTAGTAGAGAAAGGTTGACAAGAGAGATGGACTAGTTTCAGGCCACTCGAATACCTCCTAACATATGAGTTATTTTCAGGAGTTCGTAGTATTTATATACCTTTATAGTGCTGATGAAGGGCGCCTGGGTGGGTCAGTGGGTTGGGCATCTGCCTTTGCTTCAGGTCATGATCCCAAGGTCCTGGGATCAAGCCCCACATCCGGCTCCCTGCTCAGTGGAGAACCTGCTTCTCTCTCCCTCTGCCTGCCACTCCCTCTGCTTGTGCTCTCTTTCTCTATCTCTTTGTCAAATAAAATACAAAATCTTAAATGAAGTAAAGGGCTGATGAGGTTGGATAAGAATTATTCTGGGGGCGCCTGGGTGGCTCAGTCTGTTAAGTGTCCCTACTTTTGATTTTGGCTCAGATCATGATCTCAGGGTGGTGAGATCATTAAGCACCACGTTGGGCTCCTTGTTCAGTGTAGAGCCAGCTTGAGATTCTCCCTTTCCCTCTCCTTCTGCTCCCCTCTGCCTGCACTCTGTTTCTCTCTCTTTCAAAAAAAAATAAAAAATTGATCATTCATGATGATTAACATCAGTAACATTCAGGACAAAATAAAAGCAACAGGACTTCACGAAGATGTGGGCCTAATGAGTAAATCAAGAAATTCTTTTCATAAGAAGTATATCTTGGTTGTCATTGACCCTTTTGACTTTAGGCATCACGGCTTTTTTTGGTATGGTGTTTGGAGAGATTGTTTCTGTCCTTCCTCTCTGCTGCATGTGGAGGGTTCCCAGAGAGCCGGTGGTGCTCCGAGGGAACACTGCTGTGACTTGGAGCACTGGAGAATTTCCCTGTACCCGGGAATGTCATTTGTGTTTAGGAAAGTACGTGATTCTTTCAGTATAACAGTCGTAAAAGAAAACTAGAGATGTATTTGGTCTGAAAAGGACCGGGTGTTCTCTCAAATTTTTGTCTCTTTGTTCAGTCTTACAGTTACTTCTGTGTTTTTTGGCCTTAGTATTTTTCTAGCTTTTGTATATTTTTGTTATGCTTCTCACATTTGGGAACAAGTCATTCTTTAGGTATGTAATATTCTGAAGCTGCAGAAGGCAGCCTACCTTAAATTACTGTGTGGTAGGAATAGTCACAGTAAGGAAGAAAAACCTTGAATTCTACTTTCAGGGGAGATCTATCTGAATGGAATCTTTTTTTTTGTTTAACTTCTCATTGAACTACATATAATTAGAGGCACACCAGAAGCCACCTCATGCCTTCTTCCTAGTCATTCATTGTCTCCCTCTTAGTGCTCGAGGTTAATTTTGATTGAGTTTGGACTTCATATAACTAGAATCCTGCAGCATATCCTCTTGTTCTGCCTTTTGCTCTCTATCTGTTCGAGTTCCATCCCTGTGGTTGTGTGTAGTGGAGGCTGGCGCATCTCACTGCAGTACCCAGTAGGACTTCGCTCCGACTGCATCTCATTTAACAAAGGTTATGTGTGATGAATCTTTTTGGAAGAAATGAAAATATAAAGGTTTTATATTTTATTTACATCCCCCAAACTTAAATTCCAGTGACAATTCAGGAGAAGTCAGAAGACCTTTTGAGTTAGTAATTCTAGGTTTTTTTAGTTAAAGTGTTCCTTGAACAAAACAATGACCATAGCTATACTCTCGTCAGGACGAGAATGATGACGACGATGACTGGAACCCCTGCAAAGCAGCAGGCGTGTGCCTCATGCTCCTGGCCACCTGCTGTGAAGATGACATCGTCCCACACGTCCTCCCCTTCATCAAAGAACACATCAAGAACCCTGACTGGCGGTACCGGGACGCGGCAGTGATGGCGTTTGGCTGCATCTTGGAGGGACCGGAGCCCAATCAGCTCAAACCACTCGTCATCCAGGTGAGCTGAGGGGGTTTGGGGGTGGTAAAAAGGGGATATTCATTGTTTGAACTTTTTCCTTGAAAGTGTGCCCATATTTTCAAAACAAAACTGTGCATAGTCATCCAAACAGGTTATTCTGGATTGCTGTTTGCTGTCAGTGAAGGAAGGATAAACTGTATTTCTTGACTTTTTTTTTTTTTTTTTTTTTTTCTTAAACAAAAGTCATGATTTGAAAAAAATGCAGATAAGGCCCAAAAGAAAAAGTCATCTTTAATCCCACTGCCCAGGGATAAACATTGTTAATTCTTACTGTTTACCTGTATGACATTCTTCTGTATTTACGTATGTTTGTGCAACAGGATGGAGTTCTTACTGGGCAGTAGCCTTAGAACTTGTCTTTTCACTTACTGCTATATCATAAACCTTCCCCGTGATGCATTTAGTGATGTGATGATTCTGTCCTTAGGACAAAATGGTATCTATTGTAATGAAGAGTCTTGTGGAAATACTTTGTTTTACTCTTATAAGTGATAGAAGAAGAGTCCATTGTAATTGAGTTTCGTGTGTATGGACCTGAGCCTTTTGGAATGTAGGCAGATGCCATCATGGCTCCTCTGGGCGCATCACCTGAGTGAGTCAGTAAAAGGCTGGTGGAAGCATCCGTACTAGGCTCTACGCTGGGATTTGGTGAAGAGAGGACTGTTTCACTTTTCACTCTAATTTTATTATACTCTCGGACATGTGACAGATGTATCTTTTTTTTTTTTTTAAAGATTTTATTTATTTATTTGACAGAGATCACAAGTAGACCGAGAGGCAGGCAGAGAGACAGAGGGAAGCAGGCTCCCTGCTGAGCAGAGCTCGATGCAGGACTCAATCCCAGGACCCTGAGATCATGACCTGAGCTGAAGGCAGCGGCTTAACCCACTGAGCCACCCAGAAGCCCCGTGACAGATGTATCTTAAAATGACAAACTATCTTGGTGCTTCAGGTTAAAACCCAGTCATCGGGGGGCATCTGGCTGGCTCAGTTGGGAGAGTGTGCGACTCTTGGTCTAGGGATCAAGAGGTCAAGCCCCATGTTTGGTATAGAGATTATTTGCATAAAACTTGAAAGAAATCCCAACTATCAGTATTTTCTCTTCAGTCAACATGAATTTTAATTTTTGCTTGGCTCTGCTAACAACTGCTGTATTTGCAGGCTATGCCCACACTAATAGAATTAATGAAAGACCCCAGTGTAGTTGTTCGAGATACAACTGCATGGACTGTGGGCCGGATTTGTGAACTGCTCCCTGAAGCTGCCATCAATGATGTCTACTTGACCCCCCTGCTGCAGTGTCTGATTGAGGGCCTCAGTGCTGAACCCAGAGTGGCTTCAAATGTGTGCTGGGTAAGGGTTTTTCTTCCGACTGAGATATGCAGCGGGGCTGAGCCATTCGCGAGGAGGTAGGAGGTGTGGGAGAGAAATGGGTCTACCTCACTGGAAGGCCTTTTCTGAATAGCATCTCCTTCCTAATTTCTCCAGTTAAAATGTGGGGGATGCCAATTGCATGAGCCAGTGGGAGCTGTTGACTCATGGTGACTGGTTCCCAAACCGTTTAGAATAGTCATGCTAACCCAGTGGGAAAACTATCTGGACCTGGTTTTCTTTTTCTCAGTTGCTTGGGGACAAGAAATTTTGGTTAAGGTAGAGAGCTGCTGGCTACAAAAAGTACCATTACTGAGAAGGGACAAAAAGGAAGGAAGGTAGGCGGCCCAAGTGCTGAGTCAGTACAGGCTGAAGGTAGTTCATTAGAGCCCTTTGTGGGGGGGGGGGAGATCAGATAGGAAGGAGTGGGGCTTTTGCTTTTCTGTAAGCGGAGAAAGAAATAGTGGTAGGTGTTTGTGGTAAATGAAAGTACTCTGCTGCTGCTGAGAGAATTTGGGGTGGGACAAACAATATAAATAAATAAGCAAATATGTAATTTTAAGGGTGTCTATAAAGATTGTCTTGAGACGACCTTGACAGAAAAAGTTAAGGATTCACTAGCATTGATTTATTCTTAGATCATTTAGAAAGGAATACTGCCCATGGAATGTTAAGGAAAAATGAGGTTATCTTGGGGTAGGGTTCTTTACAGAACTAATATTAAAACTCTGTCTGATCTTAAGGCTTTCTCTAGTCTGGCCGAAGCTGCTTATGAAGCTGCAGATGTGGCTGATGACCAGGAAGAGCCGGCCACATATTGCCTATCTTCCTCCTTTGAACTCATAGTTCAGAAGCTCCTGGAGACCACAGACAGGTGACTGATACTACACAGAACCACGTGGTGTCTTTGTATCCAACTCCTTTTACCCTGGGTGGGGGGCGTCTAGCCTAATCATGGGAACAAAGTAACAGGAAGCATTGAAAGAATCATAATAGTAGATGATTTGTTTAGGTAAAAAAGGGGGCACCTGGCGGCTCAGTCGTTAGAGCATACGGCTCTTGATTTTGGGGTTGTGAGTTCAGGCCCCACTTTGGGCTTAGAGATTACTTTTACATAAAAAAAGAGAGAAGAAAATGTTGACTCTACCTTAGAATGTTCAGGTTACAAGTCAAGTCAGAAAATAGTCTCCTATAAAGAGGAATTGATCTGGGGGCACCTGGGTGGCTCGGTTGAGTGTCCCAGCTCTTGATTTCGGCTTCGGTCATGATCTCAGGGTTGTGGGATTAAACCCTGCATCTGACTGCGGGCTGAGTGTGGAGTCTGCTCGGTTTTCCCTCGCCCTCTCCCCTCCCCCCATTCTCCCTCCCTCTCTCCCCCTCTTCTTGAGATTTTATTCATCCATGAGAGAGAGAGAAGAGGGAAGAGTAGGCTCCCCGCTGAGCAGGGAGCCCAATTCAGGGCTCCATCCAAGGACCCCAGGATCACAACCTGAGCAGAAGACAGATCCTCAACCCGACTGAGCCACCAAGGCACCCTTCTCCCTCTCTCTTTAAAAAAAAAAAAGGAATTGATCTAGAGAGGTCCCTTCATTTTGTAGTATCTACAGTTAACGGGAATTTGTAATTACTGTATAAGGGAAATAGCTCTCATCATGGATTTAATTGCCATGCCAGATCATTAATTACTATTTCTGATAATAGATGAAGAACTTGGCATAAAATAAATTGTTATGAGTTTTTGAAATTTTTAAGTAATCTCTACCCCCAATGTGAAGCTCGAACTCATCCCCAAGATCAGGAGTCACATGTTCCACTGACTGAGTCAGCCAGGGACCCCTGAAATGTTTCAATGGGATATAAGGTGGGACAACCTTTAGTGATTTTGGTTTTATGTGAGCTATACCGAAAGCCGTGCTCAAAAGAGACCATGAGGAAGGAGGCAGGGTGTAAACCCTGCCATGCTTAACTAGTTCCATCTCTGCTTCTATGACCAAAATTATGTATAATACCGTCTCTCGTAGACGAATGAAGAAAATTGAGCTATCTTTCTCTTAGGTGACCTTGTCAGTTGGGTTCTTCAGCATTTTAAACTAGTTTTTTTCCCTGTAACTTAGCCCATTTCCATAGTCACTATTCTGAAGTGTAACCAGGTCTGGAAACCGCTAGTGAACATAACCATTGGCTCAAGAGTTAGAAATTTGGTTCCTGGTTGTACTGTGTTGCCAGACTCAAACCACATTCACAATCATAGCGGTTTCTGGATTCCTTATTTTCCGTGAGACAAGGTCTAGGTTATTACAGCTCTCTTCTTTCTCGGGTAAAACTTTCGGATTGTTGTGTGTTCCTTACAGACCTGATGGACACCAGAACAACCTGAGGAGTTCTGCATATGAATCTCTGATGGAAATTGTGAAAAATAGTGCCAAGGATTGTTATCCCGCAGTTCAGAAAACTACTCTGGTTATCATGGAACGACTGCAGCAGGTGCTTCAGATGGAGGTGAGGCTGGGCCAGGCTGGTGCGGCGGGGCGGGGCGGGGCCACGTCCTCTCTAGGTGGTTTGTGTTCATGTTTCCGTGGAAGTGTGTTTTTCTCAGAAAGGTAGAATGCTTATACAAAAACCGTTGCCACTTAAAATCTGCATTGCTCATCCAAGTTTACTTGTACGTGTATCACAATGTGTACATTTTAATGTTAAGGTTTTTGTTGATTTCCTGCATTAGCATCAACAAAGATTGTTTAATGGTCCTGGCAAACCCAGCAAAAACAGAAGCATGGAGAGAGTTTAGAGCTCTTTTAGAAGCTGTTTATTCAGAGTATGATGATGTTCTTTTCCTTGCAGTCACATATCCAGAGCACATCCGATAGGATCCAGTTCAATGACCTTCAGTCTTTGCTCTGTGCAACTCTTCAGGTATGAGGAGGGCGCTTTATCACCCGTTCTGATGCTGATCAGAAACTCTTCTCAAAAGGCCTTCATCTGTGGTTGATTGGGAGAGTGATTTTCCATTTTCTTCTCTAGACAGACTGTGTCTTTTGCACAGTGTAGGCTAAGAAACTACTTGGTTGGTGGTGGTGCTTCCAGCTGTACAGTGATTTTGTGCTGACAGCTTCTAGTCTTTGGTGTTTATTGGGTTGTCCAAAGGTAGCTCAGTGAGATTTGGTTCCCAGCTGTGGTTCACTCGGCTAAAAATACAGCCTTGAGTTTCTGCTATCATCATGTGAAACAACAGTTCCTATTGGAAGCCTTATTATAATTCAAATCATTTATTGTACCAGTTGTTCAGAGTAGATTTTTTTTTGAGGGGAGACTGGAAAGATTAAAATCACTCCTCATTCATGACTGGATTCCTGAAGTAACTGAGGTGCTATTCCCTCTTTTACCAAAAATCAGGAAAACCCTAGAACTTGTCTTAAGGCTCAGGTGGGTACTAGGTTTTAGTATTGAGTGATGCTAACTAGGTCATCTTCTCTCTGAAGTCCCTTCTCTTACTCAAAAAACTTGTTTGCTTTTTAAAAATCTTGACTGTTAAGGTCTTTCTTTAGTCATCAAACAAATACAGGAATGATGTGGTGACATTAGTTGAAACAAATGAAAGGGTAAGGAGGGAGGTTCAAGGAATATTGAATTAGGAGAATTCAGGTTGGCTTTATTTTATCGGAACTACTTCTTGCCCATCATTAGTAAATAGGACATCAGAAGGATTGCTTTCTTGCTTTATGAGTAAGAACTGAAATGTAACCTGTCCTTCTTAAAAGCTGAAATAAATTCAACTGCTGTTCCAGAAAGACTGGAATATGGAGGCTGCTGATGGGTTTGTCAGGTGTAAATGAATTGGAGAAGAGATGACTTTGTGTACCGTGGAAGATCATCTCGTGTTCGTTCAGAGTTGGAAAATAGGAGGGATATTAGAATGTATGTTTTGTTGCAGATGATTTACACTGTCAAAGCTTTTGAGCCCAAGGAGTGTGTTTGGTCCTTCCAAAAAAAAGCCACAGGGCTCAATTGATTTTATAAAAAGGTGGATATAGTGTTCTGATTGGTGGGTTTGTAATCCACACAACCTGAACTCTTTTTCATTTCACAGAATGTTCTCCGAAAAGTGCAACATCAAGATGCTTTGCAGATCTCTGATGTGGTCATGGCCTCCCTGTTAAGGATGTTCCAAAGCACAGCTGGGTCTGGGGGAGTGCAAGAGGACGCCCTAATGGCAGTGAGCACACTGGTGGAAGGTCAGTGAGCCAGAGTCAGGCAGGGACTGTCTTTAGGATGCAAGTGTTTCAGTAGCCATGGGGAATTTTTTTGACCACAGAAAGCATAGTCCTATCTTCTCATTTCCTGGGGCATGACTTGAGTGCAAAGTTGGATTGAATATAAGAGTAAATTTGTCCATAAGTTCCTTACCGCTCTCCTTGAAATGAAGAGGAGCCAGCTGCAACTCAGATTGGCAGGTTCCTTTTTCCTCTGAAAGTCTACTCACTTGCTTGAGGTTTGGCTCCTTTCAAGGATCGAGGACACAAAGGTTTCCATTTTCTTCCCTGGCACTTGGCACCTCCTAGTTTGGGTTATAATGCTTTGGACTCTAGCTTGACGCATCATGGTTCTCAGAATAGGATGGAGCAAAACACTGAGAGTTCTAGGAGTTAATTGGTTTTCTGGTTGTTACATGTCTAACTATACAAAATTGCTTTGAGGAAGCCATGTTTGCTTAAGACTCGTTGAAGGGCCATTAAAAGCACATTAAAGGGCACTTAAGAAACCTGGAATGCTGCTTTGGGGTTGGCCCATGTGGTGTATACACTGACCAAGGCTGCTACGCAAGGACCACTCCTGAGGACCATACCTATTACTAGCATCAGGAGGTTCACTTTGTCCCCTGGAGTGGCTAATTCAGAAGGAAGCCCAGTCTGCTTTCCCTGGCGAGCTTATAAAATATGTCCTTGATGGAATTCTTCAGGGATGGACCCTGTTTTAAAGCTGGCTGCCAGAGAATACAGGTTATAATCAGATGAAGAGGTGGCCAGGAGGCAGTATTGTTAATGATGTATTCCTCATCCAAGGAAAATTAACCCTTGAAAAAAGACTGTTGGTTTGTTGGTTGTAGCCATAGTGAAATCCCACTCTGGAGATTTCGCCTCATCTTTAGGGCATGAGTTAGGCCTTTCTAGCACTTAAGAATTTGGCTTGTCTAAGACAACCTTACTGTTTTTGTGATAGAGTCAGTAATTAACTCATACTGCTCCCAACCTGTTGATTGGAGTAAATACATTTTGGGAGAGCTGGCATGGTTATTTTTGCTCACTTCTGTGATATCCTGTGGTGCTCACATTTTGTTTCTCTGCAGTGTTAGGTGGTGAATTCCTAAAGTACATGGAGGCCTTTAAACCCTTCCTGGGCATTGGATTGAAAAATTATGCTGAGTACCAGGTAATCTGTGCTTTCCAAAAGAATACATTTATATTCTCATTTATCCCTGATAACTAACTCGTGTTGCAAAGTCCAGTTGGTCTCTGTATTGTCCGAGGGTGTGGAACTGAAGCAGTCAATGAAAAAGCAGGATAGTTGATGCCCCAGAATAGCACCTGACAGCGGGGTTTTTTTCCTTCTCTCTGGTTTTTTTTTTTTTTTTTTTTTTTTTTTAAAGCCACCGGGCTCTTGCCACCATCATTCCCGTGGATATTGTCATTTCCATCCTTTCTTAATATCTTGGAGAGTCTTAGCTCTTTCCCTGCCATATGGATTGTTAAAATGAACTAATCTCGGGGGTGCCTGGGTGCCTCAGTTGGTTATGTGTCCAACTCTTGATCTCAGCTCAGGTCTTGATCTCAGGGTTTTAAGTTCAAGCCCTGCACTGGGTTCCATGCTATGCATGGAGCCTACTTTAAAAACAAAAACAAACCTGAACTAATCTCAGAGAGGGAGGATGTTGGATGTTTTCTTCTTCGACTCTAGGCTCAAATGATAAAGAACCAATGGCTAAATAAAAATAATGCCTTACCCTGCAGGTGGCCTGTTCCGTTTGGAAGATCATTTCCTTGATTCTTTTCAGGTTTGTTTGGCAGCTGTGGGCTTAGTGGGAGACTTGTGCCGTGCTCTGCAGTCCAACATCTTACCTTTCTGTGATGAGGTGATGCAGCTCCTGCTGGAGAACCTGGGGGTGAGTATCTAAACACATAGTCTGTAATTTACTCGTATTTGAAGAAATCTGGAAAGATGTTTAAAAATTTAAGTGAGAGGGAGTTAATCAGTTGCCAGAATATTGGCAGTAGGCTCGTGAAGAAGGGAATTGTTCATTTTCACAAGATGATTATATAAAGTAAGTTTGTAAAGTTAATTAAAAGAAGGCATACTCAATACATGAAATGGGGCAGGGAGGCCAGTAAAGTGTATGTGTAATCCCTCTGTCCAGAGAGAGCCACTAACAATTTTTGTGTATATCCTTAAGGTCAGTACAAAGCATATTAGCAATTATTTATTATAAAAAATGTTTCTGTAATCTTTGGACCGAATATTCTGGCTTTTATTGATTTGCTCTTCTCTCTCTTTTTCCCTGGTCAGAATGAAAATGTCCACAGGTCTGTGAAGCCACAGATTCTGTCAGTGTTTGGTGATATTGCCCTTGCTATTGGTGGAGAATTTAAAAAATATCTAGAGGTTGTCTTGAATACTCTTCAGCAGGCCTCCCAAGCCCAGGTGGACAAGGTGAGCTTCCAGCTGTCTTTTTAAGTCCAGCCCTGATTGGATGAGTGGGACTTGTGACAGTCCTACAACTAAAGGCTCTGGGTATGATGGAGATTCTGTTTGTCTCTTACAGTCAGACTATGACATGGTGGATTATCTGAATGAGCTAAGAGAAGGCTGCTTGGAGGCCTACACCGGAATTGTCCAGGGATTAAAGGGAGACCAGGAGAACGTGCACCGTTGAGTATAAAACCCAGTGAACTTAGTCCAGAGTTCATGTAGCCAAATGGGCTGTGTCTTTGGTTCTATAGTTCGTGAACTGGCACCTGTTGCTTAAAGGAAGGGGAGAAGGAATAGTACCCTCATTAAGAGAGTAGCTTTGGAAGAAGGGACAGTCTTTCCGATTTCTCCTTCCCACCCCAACCCCTACTGCTTTGTCTCACCTTTCTTGAGCCTCATAATGGATGGGACCCAGCAGGGCTGTTGGTGCTGGTCACGTCTACACCCACCCCAGGGTGGGGGCAGCTGTTAAGCACATGCACACCTCTGGGGCAGTTGTGTTAAAAGACCAGGAAGTAACGTTTTCTCTCCCACCTGATGTTCCTGTAATTGATTGGGGAAATATTTGTCTTTTACCTCTTTCGCTATCATGGGCTTAGAGGAAGGCTCCGTTCCTTCTCTATTATTTCTGCTTGTAACAGCAAGAACAGCTGCCCCTTCTGTGGGTGTGAAGAAGGACTTCTGAATTTGAGGAAGAACAGTTCAGTAGAATTATATGCAACTAATTCTCCCTCCTGAAACCTGCCTGATTGGCGGTGGCTGGGGGGGGGGGGTAATGTATTTGGAAATTTCGAAATGGGGTGTAGTCCTGCCGAAGGTGGGACAGCTTCATCAGATCTTCTGTTTCTATTATAGCGGATGTCATGCTGGTACAACCCAGAGTAGAATTTATTCTGTCTTTCATTGACCACATTGCTGGAGATGAGGATCATACGGACGGAGTAGTAGCTTGTGCTGCTGGACTGATAGGGTAGGTTAAATCCTGTTTCCAACAGCTGAATAGAACTTCTCATGGGAAGTGAGAAGACCTGTGGTGAAGAACTTTGAGGGTAGCCTGGATGGTAGTTATCCACTTCTTTGATACGGATAATACTTTAATAGAACCCATGGTGTCCTGTTAAAAGTTCTCACAGATGATCGTTCATTCCAGACCTTAGCTCTGGTCTCATTCCAGACCCTCCAGATTTGTAATTTCTCTTCGCTAAACTCTGCGGAGGTCTCAGAGGAGTAAAGCATCATCAGATCTGTGTCCATCCCATATTCTGAGGTTGGTCAACAGTTTGCCTATGTTTAGCCTCCTCTATTGAAAGTTTGAGGCATGACTAGAAGAAAGAACCATGAATTAGTTGGGGAACTTCGGGTCAGTCGTCCTAACTCTTCAGACCTCATTTCTTGCATCTGCTTAGGGCAGGTGCAGAACTTAACCCAAAAATTTCTTCCAGCTTTAAAAAGTAGGTGAATTCCAAGGGACCCACAACTAGCTTAGCACTGGCTCAAAACAGGATAGGGGGATGAGGCTGGGAGCACGTTCTCAGGTGTGTGTGTTTTGCACAGGGACTTGTGTACAGCATTTGGGAAGGATGTACTGAAATTAGTAGAAGCTAGGCCAATGATCCATGAACTGTTAACGGAAGGACGGAGATCGAAGACTAACAAAGCAAAAACCCTTGCTACATGGGCAACAAAAGAACTGAGGAAATTGAAGAACCAAGCTTGGTAAGAGCTTATCTCCACTGCTCTCTTTTTCCTTTCTTGGGGAGGAGGCATAGTTTCTTCAGACAGTTCCCACAAGGGCTGCCTTTCTCTTGGTATTTTGTTTTGTACTCTTTCCCATATAAGTGCTTTTGAGCCTTTGTTTCTCAGGCTTGTACTAGTGGAAGGGCCGGGCACCCTCAGTCTTTCCTTGAGCCAAATGTTCGATTACTTGTGGTGATGAAGAACAGAACTTATGTAACTAGAATTCAGTAAAGTCCCCAAATGATTTTGGGCCCTAATAAAATCATCAGTAATGGCATTTTCCCAGAATTCTCTTTTCTACTTCCTGTTCCCTTCCTCCTGCTGTTTACTTTTTTTACTGCAGTGCTTTTAGATGTGTGGCTCTGCAGAAGGTAGCCAAAGTCAAGAGTTGTCTGACCCCTGCTTTCAAATGTAGTTTTATTTTCCTCTCACGTGCTTATTGTCTTACTCCAAAGACCTCAGTAGAACTGGTTATTTTGAGTTTTATCTTTTTAGTGTCCCTGCCACCCTCTAATGTAGGTGCTAATGAGAACAGGTAGCTGGTGCATGGGAAAACAAGAAAAAAAAAAATCCTCGAGAAGTTGACAGATTGATTTTGGGTTTATGAGCGCTTAATTGTGGGAGTCAGAGAAGCGTTTGGCTCTCCTGGCTGTCTGATCTCACAGTTGACCTGTTTTCCATCTGTGTTTTTAGATCTGTTACCATTGGGATGATAACCTGAGACCCCCACTGGAAATCTCCAATCTTTTGAAAAACCCGGAAGTGAGGAGTGTGCACGGATGCTGAATGTTTGGGAATGAGAGGATGAGTGAGTGAGGCTTGAAAACACACCACATTGAAAATCCTGCCGCAGCAGCAGCCGCAGCCGCCAACAGCAGCGCTGTTAGTGAGCTAAGTAAGCACTGACTTCGTAGAAAACCATAACGTCGGCCATCTTGGAAAAGAGAAAAACGATGGATTTACTTGCTTAGGGAAAAAAAAAAAGAAAGTTATCTCTTCCCAGGAGAGGCTAGAACTAGCTTTTCTGTCTTTTGGCCGGTGCCGAGTGGAGTGACTGGTTTGGGAGAGGAGGAGGGACTGGGTTCAGCTGTGGTGCTTTGTTGTAAAAGGCAGCCTGGCCTTTGCTACTGATAAGGAAGATGGAGCCTGGGTCTCAAGCCCACCTTTGGTGTACCTTTGCCACACGGTACTGTTCACGTGCCGGCTAAAA
The DNA here is from genome assembly GCF_010015895.1 of Lontra canadensis. Taxonomy (NCBI): domain Eukaryota; kingdom Metazoa; phylum Chordata; class Mammalia; order Carnivora; family Mustelidae; genus Lontra; species Lontra canadensis. Next base: position 12,535,534 of record NW_022631037.1, on the reverse strand, counting down.
GGAGGGTGAGGGATTCTTTACAGTCTGAGAATGAGTGTGTGTGAGTGAGGCGGTATCCACATTCTCAACTTCAAGTCATTGCAGTTTCTTTTTCCCAGAAAAAAAGGGGTTAGATGTTGCATTTCATAAAACTAACCGAAGTTCTGTCTACTGATGCAGCACAAGAGATGTGTTTAAAAAAAAAAAAAAAAAAAAAGGAAAGACGCTGTTTAGGTTTTGTTTTGTTTTCTTTTTTTTGTTTTGTTTTGTTTTTAATTATCTTCTAGGGAAAACACTGACGAATGGTCAGAGCTCCCGTATCCTGATCTTTTCATCAAGGCGCCTTTCCTAAATAATATGGTTCAACTGTGAATGTAGAAGTGGGGGGAGGGGGGAGAAAAAAAAAAACTCGGAGTTAGAGGATCTAGAACAAATTAAAATACAGTTGTTACAAATAAAGAATGCAAACTTCAAAAGCAAAAGAAAGCCACAGCCCAAACAAACCAAAATTTAGATGCTCAGAATTGGCAGCACAAAACAATTCGTTCTCTCCTGACATGTATCGTGGTAGTCGGAACACCCCCAGAAAATTGTGCCAAAGAGTTTAGAAAACAAGTATACAATAAAAGTACACACATGCACACACAAACACACACAGCAAACTTCAGGTAACTATTTTGGATTGCAAACGAGGATAAATTTAATGTTCAAACAATCTGATAAAATAACCATTTGGAAACTGCTTGGCCTTCTGTTCTCTTTTATTTGATTGACTACAATGCGGTATTGGTCTCTTGCTGCACTTCCAAACGAACTAATCAACAAAATACAAAAAAGTATATATATACATACATATATATACTAGAATTCTTGTGATGAGAATGGCACTTGGAAAGGGTTTTATTTTTCCACTGAACGTGAAGATTAATAAAATGGTGTCAAACATTCCCTTGGTCACACACACTGATATTTTTTAAAAAGTGTGATGTGCTGTGAGAACCATAAATCAGACTGAGTTATTTTCCCTTTTACAAAGGAACAGTCACCCTGAATTTTGGTTTTAGAATCTCAGCAATAAGGAGGGATGTCAGTGAACTTTGATCACCCTTTTGGTTTTGCAGTTAATAGGAGTTTTTGCTGGCATTTTGAATATGCTGCTTTCAAAAACCCCAAGGAAGATTTTTCATTGCTTCCTGATATTTGAAGGATTAAAACACAAAACCTTAAATTCCCACTTTCATGTCCATTCTAGCAAAAAATGTGGGCTTTCATTTTTCTCTTTGCCATTTTCCCTTCCCTATCTAAGCCTGCCACTGATAAGCGGGATTGGCTCAGTTTTGCTCATCCATACGGCAGCATCTCTAATAGCTCTTGTACAGGGTATCAGATATTGTGCCTTTTGGTGCCAGGTTCAAAGTCAAGTGCCGATCTATGAACCAGTGTACAAAAAAAAAAAAAAAAAAAAAAACAGGTGTTTGAAGGAAAGACTCCATTGTGAATAGATTTTGCACCACCTCCTAAGCCCTACTAAGAGACCTGACCCTCTAATGCCTTGTTTAAATCCTAGTTGTTTCTTGAAGGAGAGGGTGATACACTAACCATTCCTGATAGGTGAGGGTTGGCCAGGGCTTAGGGAGGGGACAGGAATATTGGGGAGAAAAAAAAAATCTGATCATTCCTCAGTGCTACCCATTTCTGTCCTGTGTGGGCTGCTTAGCTAGACAGCAGGAGAATAAAGTACACCGAGAACCATAATGGAAACAAAACCTTCCGTGTGTTTTGTCATGTTTTGTTCCAGGGAAGCAGTTGACAAGTGCTGTTGTTAAACGCTTTCTCCCAGATCCATTCAGTGATGGAGGAGGAAAGTGGGCTGGTTGGACTGTGGTCTTGGTGCCTTGCAGGCGTTCTACACTGGTTGTGCGTTTAATCCTCTCTCCCAGTTACCTTTGGCTAGTGCGCGTTCCAGCGTCGGGGTATTTGTCCTTAACTACCACCTAAGGCAACTGGATGCAAAATGCATTCTGTCCACTCTGTCTGGGCCTTCCCCATCCTAGTCTTGGCACATTCCTTCTGGAATATAGTTACCGTCCACTCGGGAAGATGTCAGTACAAATGTGAGGAAAAGGGGCATCAGACTAGGCTTTGGTTTGCCACAAGTGGCAGCTGCCTATATCAATTACAATTACACTTATTAATTTTGCTTTTCATTTTCCCAGTTCCCCTTAGCTCCCCTCTGTTGAAATGTTGGAATTTTGACTGTCAGGCAACAGTAATACTGCCTTAGGGACCTGTGGAGAAAGGGGGATTGCTCAGTGTAGTGTTTTCACTTTCAGAACCAAGTAATCTAGTCACACTGATATTTAAGAAGTGTGTTAGTCCAACTTTTATGGGAACTCTCAACTCCATCAGCTTTCGATAGCATCTTGGTTTCAAAACAACTTCAGTCTGTAATTGGCATTCAGAATGCCCTTGGCATGCCAGTCTGTGATGGCATTAAAGACCTGTTAAAACACTTGAGCCCAACTTTATTAACCAAAACTGATACCACCACCTTTATCTTCTAAATAAAGTCCGCTTTATTTTTATTTTCAACATTTTGCCGCTTCATTTTTGGTTCCACATGGTGTCACCTTGGAGGTGAAATGAATGGTTTGAAAGGAGCTGGAGTGTGCGCGGCCGGTGTGTGTGTGAGCTGGGGAGAGGAAAGACACGTCTGTCTGAACCACGGACTCCGCACGGCGTGCTGGGCAGTGAGCGAGCGGCTGGCCTCCGGTGTGGCCGTGAGCGCGCTGTGTGCAGGTGGCTTCTGCTCCCAACGCTGCTGCAACTGCTGGAGATCGTCTTCTGTCTTGTGCTTATTTTTCAGGCTAATCTGGTTTGTTTAATGGCTCATCCAAAATTGGCTTTTTACGTAGCTTGCAGTGTGTATTTGATTTCTGCTTCCACTTTTTCCGCCCAGAAATTTGTAGCAGAGAGAACACTAACTTGGGATTTAAGAACTAGGTCCCTTCCTTCACTGTTGCTTATTAGCCTAGTGGCGCCTGCAGGCTACTGTCTGGAAATAATGCACTTTCTTCGTTTATGTTGGGCAAGTACAATGAGGGCTGACCATAATTTCCCTCCCTTAGCCTCCACGTGGCCTTTCACTTTTCTGATTGCCCCCTGTCAGAAATTTTTGATCATGCATACCCCCCTGTGTTTATAAATTATAAACCTGTACTACTGTACCCATATATTGTGTAACATAAGACACAAAAATAGATATTAAAAAGCGATTGTATGAAAATAAATACAAACAGAAGTTCTAATATTTTCTTCCTATGCCCAATTTTGGAGCTGACTGGGTTATAAAGGGTAACTTGTAATTCTAAGACTGCATTAAATCCTGAGTGATGGCAGTGGGCCAAGAACATTTCTCCACTGAAGGTGCATGGGGAGAGAAAAGAATGCCGTCCCGTTCGTTACGTGGGGAGGGGCTGCTTCTCCCAGGAGCTATTTTTTTTTTAAGTTCTCCAGGTTACTCCCCATTCACATTTACCCCCTCTCCATCAAATACTCAAAAAGAACACACAACACAAGGTTACAGTTCCACCTGGCCCCATCAAGTGTTCCAGCTTGACTTGTGGGAAGTGAAAAGCATTAACACTGGGAAAATGTACGTATCCATTCTCACGGGAACCTTAACAATCTCTGTTCCCGTTTTACTGAGGAGAAAGGAGGCGCGCACAGACTGATTTGTCAGACCAAGATCACACGGAGCTCAAATTCAAACCCAGGTCTGTCAGATACCAGAACCCACGCTTTTCTCACACTTGCCCTAGACAGTTGCTGTCAGCATCTTAGACAAAACGAGGGTCTGCGCTGTCCATATTTATGATGCACCACCCATCTCTTTCAGAGCAGTATCGAAAAGTGTAAAACTGTTATTGTCAGTTTTCCCAACTATAACGTAAGCGCCCTGATGCAGTTACCTTGGCTGGCTGGCTGGCTTACCACCGTATCCCCCCAGTCTAGAGCAGTGCCTGTCATAGAGTAGACCTTCAATAAATACTTGGTGCCAGTATCTGGAATAGTATGACTTAGCCTTTGAAAGGCAGGGTATACAGGAACCTCAGAGTGGTGGGGCCTCAGGAGATCTGGGCTCCTAGCTCTTCCCCCTCATTTGCCGGACGACTTCCGGCTAGCCTCTTAGCCTTGGGTTCATTGGAGGAATGGGAACAGGATTAGTCAAGAGTTAGTTGTTCCAGTGACGTCTATTTCATCCACTGACCCAGTGCCAGGCTTGTAATTAAGCATCTTATGTGGAGAGGTCAAAGTAATTCTCATCAACACTAACAGAGGTACCACTTCAGTCCCATTTTACAGGTGGAGAAACAAGCACAAGGGGGCTGACAACCTTGCCGAAAGTCGCACAGCTGCCAAGCATTGCTGACCCCACAGGCTGTGCTTGTCCCGCAGGGAAACCATGTGGGATTCGGGTTAGAGGATGAGCCCATGAGCCTCCGTTCCCAGCAAGTTTCCGCTGCTCGAGCAGGGAGAGCCCTGGATGAAGCGTTCTTGGAATTAAACAGCAGAGCCATTTTACCTTAATTCAATAATGAGATCCACTCTACACCTTTCGACGATGGTCAAACTCTTAATTTAGGTGTGTGGGGTGGTGTTTTTCCCTGAAGTCAACTTTCCTCCCCTCTGGAGTTTGAACCATCTCCTTGCATTCACCCACTGAGCTCAAAGCTTTTTGGGAACCAGGGCTGGGGGAGGGGCGGTGGTGGTGCCTGGTGGCCAGAGGGCCGAATACTGGCGCTGTCGGCTGGTGCTGGGCACGCAGCCTGAGCTGCTCCCTCTCCCAGGGGCTCCGAGGCCAGAAGTTCCTGAGCTGAGCTCTCCTCAGTGTGAAATGTACCTGGTGTGAAAGGAAAGTACATCTCCGCCTTGGCACCCGGCCCACGCTCTGGATGCAAGGGGCAGCCTGTCACCATCCAGAGGGGATGAGAATTAAGAAATGACTCAAAGCTCCCTGGAGCAATGAGTGGTGCCCTTCAAAATATTGTACAGCTTTTTGAGTCTGACCTTGGGCAAAGCCTTCCCCTTTCCTGATCCTCAGGTTCCTCATGTGTAAGACAGAGATCCCAGGGGAACAGAACCCATGCAAAGTTCTTAGCATGGTGCCTCACCAGGCACTCATCTCATTAACTGATCCACAGCTATTACTGCGTACGTGCCAGGCACTGTTCAAGGAGCTGGGGATATGGCAGTGAATCCTTCCGACAGAGCCCACAGGCTAATGAATAATAACAGTAGTCTTAAAAAATTCAGTGTAATCATTTTTTAAAATCCTGAAAAAGAAATCTGGGAAACAGCAGCAATGAACATGGTCATGGACAATACGAAGGAAAAGTAGTTATTCGAACAAAACAAAAAAAAAACTATTTCCACCCAAGCCTTGCTCACTTGATTAGAGGATGTGTAGGACCCCCACAGGAACTTGGGATTTGGGTGAAGGGGTGAGTCTTTCCATCACCGCCCAGACCTCTGATGTGACGAAAGACCAGCAGGTGCAGGTGGAGACCCAGGACGGTTCCACAGCAAACCCTAATTTTCTAGGGCTCAGAACTGGAGGGCTAAAGTGGCACCCGGATCCTGCATTGTCACATGTGTCTAGTCAATTTTCCTGCCCGCCTGCTTCTATTTATTTATTTTAAGATTTTACTTATTTATTTGATAGACAGAGATCACAAGTAGTCAGGCAGGCAGAGAGAGAGAGGAGGAAGCAGGCTCTCCACTGAGCAGAGAGCCCGAAATGGGGCTCGATCCCAGGACCCTGGGACCATGACCTGAGCCAGAGGCAGAGGCTTTAACCCACTGAGCCACCCAGGCGCCCCGAGCCTGCTTCTATTTAAGTCATTAGGATTTTACTTTGATTCAGTCTCTTTGTCAGCTGCTAATACCACCTCCTATTCTTTTTTTTTTTTTTTAAGATCTTATTTATTTATTAGAGAGACGGAGATCACGAGTAGGCAGAGAGGCAGGCAGAGAGAGAGAGAGGAGGAAGCAGGCTCCCTGCTGAGCAGGTTCTATCCCAGGCTCTATCCCAGGACCCTGGGATCACGACCTGAGCAGAAGGCAGAGGCTTTAACCCACTGAGCCACCCAGGCACCCCCCACCTCCTCTTCTTTTTAGGCAAGGCCAAGACAGGAACAACAAAGTTCTTCTCCAGAGCGAGAGTCCTGAGAGTGGAAGATAGGCTCTCCCTGAGTTTCCAAGGAGGAAATAAGCAAGGGTAGCTCAGCCCTGCTTTTGCAGTCCTCTCCTACTGGGCCTGTGGATGCCAGTTAGAAATATTTCACCACTCGGGGCCTGGCCAGCTGCCCACCACTCTCCCTTCTTTGCTCCCACCTCCCCTTCCACCAAAGGTTTTTACCTATTCCTGTCTCTGTTATGATGAGCCCTGATAATTTCGTGGGTACTTAGAAGGCTTTCAAACCAATTTTTAGCTTTCTCAGATGAAGGAGGCCTGGGGGTTAACTAATCCAAAGTCACACTGCTTCATTCATTCATTCATTCATTCAGCTGACAGCCCTCCTTCTTACTCTTAAAGATTCAGCTTGACAGCCCAAGCATCCATCGATGGATGAATGGATAAAGATACACACACGCACGCGCACACACACACACACACACACACACAGAGGAATATTATTCAGCCATTAAAGAAGAATGAAATTCTGCCATTTGCAACAACATGGATGGATTTAAAGAGTATAATGCTAAGTAAAATAAAAGTAAAAATAAAATAAAAGTGGGATTTCACTCATATTGGAATTTAAGGAACAAAACAAACAAAACCAAAAAAAAAAGGCGGGGGAGGGAAAGAGACAAACCATAAAAACCAGACTCTTGGGGCACCTGGCTGGTTCAGTCAGTGGAGAGTGGGACTTGATCCCAGGGTCATGAGTGTGAGCCCCCTGTTGGGTGTGGAGAGTCCTTAAAAATAAAATCTCAAGAAAAAAAAAATGGGCAGCAGAACCT